>NC_090934.1:258566998-258571998 GCF_040938575.1 Ambystoma mexicanum | reverse complement strand
GCTGTGGCTGAGCAGTCAGACTTCCCTCAAGAAGAGTTAGGCAGTATGCAAAGTATACACAATATGTACCAAAACACAATAGCACAAGCAAACACTGACCAGAGCTTGGTTTCAAAAGTATATAGTTATTTATTTAAAATACACATAAGTTAAAAACACTCTAGCAAAAATATAGTAAAAGCACTTCAACACAGTTATAATGAAAGTAGATTCAATCCTTTCTCCTATCTAGACAACTCTAGGTAAACACCACTTAATTAAAACAGAGGTGAGTGCTTAACGTTAGATGACACTCTAGTAGTTTCCAAGAAAGGGAGAGAAAAAGCAGAAATAGGTTAGACACACCACTCTAAGGTCCAGAACACTTGCAATAGGCTTAAAGAAGAATAAAGTCACAGGTGAGCAAAAGTCACTAGGCAGGGCCCACTCTTAGAGTAGCCGGAGCGAAAATGTGCCCAAGATCACACTGTTAGTTAGAGATTCAAAGTCTTGCAAAGAGTCAAAAAGAGTTTTAGAGTGGCTCAGAAAGTTTAGCCAAAGTGTCCCAGGCACTCCCAGGTTCGAAAGCCGGGGACTAAATCTACCCCGTACAGTCGGTGGCAAGGGAAGCCAGGCGGAACACAGTACCTTAAGCGGAAAGGATCCTCCAGCGGTGGCAGTTGTTCCAGGCAGTGGCAGCAGGGCTCGACGTCGGTCAGGGGAGAAGAAGTTCTCGCTGAAGAGCAGAAGAAGAGGGTCGTTGCACTGCCCGGGAAGAAACCAGCCGCGGAGTCCTCCGGTTAAAGGGTTGGTACCGACTTTCGCGGTATGGGGGTAAAGTGTGGTATTCCGGTTGCCGGGGTGCTTGGCACAGGCAAGGCGACCACGAGATACCTCAAAGAACGGAAAGAAGGCGAAAACTGGTTGTCCCCACCAGTCAAGGGAAGGAGCCACTCCGTTAAGAGTTCTCCTCGGTCGTCGGGAAAAAGTGGTGAGACGGTTCAGCAGGGCTCCACCGGGTGGTGTCGTCGAAGCAGGTCGGCTCAGCTCTTCCCTCGTCGGATTCTTGGTCCTGTGGCGACTTCTGAAGTCCCAGTCCCCAAAGCCCTGCTTTTATGCAGCAAACCCCCATTCACCCAGCCTAGCTGTCACTCAAACATGCTAAGTGGTGAGCCGGGCGGCTCACCACTTGGGCCAATCAGGACGGAGTGCGACTTGAGTTACCAAGGTAACTCAGTCCAGGGTGCCTAAATCCCCCTCCACCCCTCCTAAGTACCCCAGACAGAGTGGCACCACTTTGGAGGGCTTCTGTGGAGAAGCCCGCCAAAAGTGGAACAAAGGGCTCCACTTTGGGTCAGAGTTACAGAGGCGAACACCAACGCCATTTTAGAATCAAGTTTTGGCAAAAAGTCCCAACCGGAGTTATAAAAATAAATATATAAACCGGCGGTATGTTTAAGGCTACCGTAAATAAATAATTAAATGTGTTAGCCTAAAACAATGGGAAATCCCATAGGGAAATATTCGCGGTCGAATATAAAAAGTAGTTTCCACTGCCACCAGCCAAAACTCGATCAGGGGGGACGGAGACGTGCCCCCTCGACTAACAGACCCTGGGGCAATCGAATTGCCCCAGCCAGTACGTCCACAATATGATGGTTTGTACTGGTTCTGTTCAGGATTCAAGACTAGCAAAGTCTTTGGTGACTTTACATGCCCTGGGAGACAGTAGTCAGTCCCAGGGTATGGAGTCTATGTTGGGGAGTCCCTAGGACACCCCTGGGTCACGGCACAGAGGGTGCTGTGTGACCCACATCACAAAAATACATGAGGCCCTATGGAGTAAAAGACCCCATAGCCCATTCAACACAAGGTTTAACCAAGAAAACACACTTCAACATGTCCAAGAGTGAGGGTAAAAGAGTCTCACTCTTGGCAGGAGAAAAAAATTAAACCCCAGAAATCCAGCAAAGCTGCTGGGGGACTCACTAGGTAGGGAAATTCAGCCTAAACAGAGAATTCTCCCTAACACTCGCCCCCCCCAGACTAAGGGACAGGAGGATTTAATCCACTCCTGGATGAACCTCATACCTCTAGTCGATGATATACATCCTAGAGAGTCCATCAGCATTTTGATGGTGACACCTTGACCTTTGCTTAAGGGAGAACTCAAAGGTTTTCTTTTGCAAGCTAAAGGACCTACAAACCCTTTGAGGAACATCAGTCTTTTTGTTATAGGGGATCTGGTTGACCAGTCCCTCAGAAGTTGGGACAACTTCTGAACCTATGTTAGGCTTTTTGAAGGGGTCCTTATAAAGGATTCCCTTAGATCTAGAGGGGCCTCCAAGGTTCCTCACCACCTCTCTTGTGGGAGCAGGTTGGGTCTTAGGCCTCTTGGTTGGAGGGGTTGGGGTTAGGCAATGTACCTGCTTCCCCTTCCTCTTAGATCTACCCTTACCTATTTTAGGAGTTTCCCCCCTAATATTAGGATTTGAGTTGGGGTCTTCAGTAGAAGGTCCAACAGTCTGAAGGTTTTTGGCCTTAGACTTTTCTTTTCTGGTTTTCCACCAGCACTGAGAATTACCAGTTCTCTCGGGTCTAGATAGGGGCCTAGTTGGTCTATCCACCTCTTCCTCAGAAGCAGGGGGAGTCAGAGACTCTGAGACTAGGGGAACAATGATGGAGCTTGGTTGGGGCGCCCATGTTCCTAGCATACTATCCTGAAATGTGCCTGGGTTAGAGGTCAACTTACTAACACCAGGGCTTGTAGGGGGGTTCTCAGTAGAGGGTCCCACAGGCTTAGAAGGGTCCTTCAAGGTAGCCTGTCTAGCCAATTTGGTTAAGTTCTGCTTCTCCATACTGGGAGGCCTGGGGGTATGTGACACTACTCCTAGAGTTCTTAGGTCATTCCCTAACAGGACCTTCCCAGGTACCTCAGTCTGAACACTGACAGGGATCCTCACTGTCATGTTGTTACACTGAATGAGGGCTGGTAGAATAGGAACCATTTGGACAGGGCCTCCAGACATCTTAGTGGGACCTTTGGGTGCTTTGGCCACATCCTCAGGTTGAAAGAAGCTTTCATCCACTACTGTTCTGCTGGCCCCAGTGTCTCTCCTGGCAGGAGTATCCTGGCCATTGACAAGAACACTGTCCACATAATACACCTTAGAGTTAACAGGTAGGGAGTTATACACAACCCTATTCTGGGGACTAACCAGACCCATAGGCTCTAAGTTTACAGTTGCTTGAAGACCCAAGGGTTCTTCAGCAAAGAGTTCAAAGTGGGCACTAGCCATCTGTACTTCATCCTCAGGAGTGAAGGCTAAGGAGACTGTGCTGATCCCTGCAGGTTTACCCTTGCACTTGGGATCTCCTTTGATATGGTCAGTACCCTGACAGACATAGCATTGTCCAAATGCTCTCTGGAAGGGTGGCTTGTTCTGACCTCCTTCTGGCTTGTGGCCAGAAGGTACAGTAGCCTGACTAGGTTTCCCATGTGGCTTACCCTGGTTATTTTGTGGTTTGGGGCCCTCTTTGGGATAGGAATTATTAGAATTCTCTTTGGAGTCTTTTTTTGGCTGTTTCTCCCCATCCTTCTTCTGAGTTACCCCAGAATCCTTGTGAGTGGCCCTGTTGGCAACCCACAAGTCAGCAGCCCTAGCCAGTTTCCGGGAATCTAATTCCTTGGAATCAGCCAAGTGTTGTCTGAGCTCAGGAGAGCAGGCATCATAAATAGTCTCCAACATAAACAAATTCTTCATACCTTCATAAGTGTTCACCTTGTAACCCTTAATCCATCCCTCTAAGTTTTTCAAACATTCATTCACCCAGGTAGCCCAAGGGGTACCATCATGCTTTTTGAGGCTCCTAAACCTCTTAAGATACTGGGAAGGGGTTTTCCCAAACCTAGCTATCAAAGCTAGTTTCACACATTCATAGTCCTTCCTATCCTCCTCCCCCATCTCCATTACCACATCAGTTGCAACAGGGGGAAGCCTAGAGAACAACCAGGTGAGCAAGTCATTTCCTGTGATGTTCTGGAGCCCATGATTATATTCAAACAGAGACAACCAATCCAACACATCCAACTTAGGCTCATACATACCAACCAATTCTTTAGGCATCCGGGGTCTTTTAGGACTGGAACTTCTAGAGGAGCCAGAGAGAGAAGCATTCTCAACAGATAATTTCTTCATTTCTAAGTCATACTTGAGCTCCATTTCCCTTAGCCTTAGTTCTTTGTCAGTTTGAGCATTAAGTTTCTTATACTCCAATTCTAGCTTCATTTTCTCCAGTTCAAAGTACTGAGGACTAAATGTGGGACCTGGTAAAGGTCCAGTAGGCACAGCAGGTAGAGCAGGCAGAGGCCTAGGGGGGACAGTTACAACAGCCTCACCCTCCTCTTCTGACTCTTCCTCAGAATCATCAACATTTTGCTCCATGTTAACTTCAACACTGTCATCTACAGTTGCTGGAGTGGTAGGTTCCTCTGAACCATCACCCAGACTTTGGTTAGCTAACAATCTTTCAATCAGCTCCATTTTCTTGCCCTTAGTCAGGAGATCCTTATGTTTACAGAGTACTCTTAAACAATCAGCAGTTTTGGCTGCAAGGGACTCTTGACTATAGCTTTCTATAACTGACATGTTAGAGGTTTTACTTTTTCAATGCTAAGCTTTGTGGTTAGTTGCACTAAGGTATCTAAAGCACAATAAAATGTATACTCAATACAAATCCCACCGCTGTACACCAGTGTTAGGCAGAAACCTGTGCAGTTCCCTTGGGGAACACTGCAAAAGATTTAAGACTACAGGTAGAGCAGTAAACCCCTTTGGTAGCAGTCTGCACCACCCAGATTTACCTGGTAGCTGTGGCTGAGCAGTCAGACTTCCCTCAAGAAGAGTTAGGCAGTATGCAAAGTATACACAATATGTACCAAAACACAATAGCACAAGCAAACACTGACCAGAGCTTGGTTTCAAAAGTATATAGTTATTTATTTAAAATACACATAAGTT
>NC_090934.1:258501998-258506998 GCF_040938575.1 Ambystoma mexicanum | reverse complement strand
GCGCGTCTGGGACGCAACCGAGGTCGGGCCCGCGGCTCTCCCTCCGGCTGCTCCGCCGTTAATGATCCTTCCGCAGGTTCACCTACGGAAACCTTGTTACGACTTTTACTTCCTCTAGATAGTCAAGTTTGATCGTCTTCTCGGCGCTCCGCCAGGGCCGTTGCCGACCCCGGCGGGGCCGATCCGAGTGTTAGGGAGAATTCTCTGGTTAGGCTGAATTTCCCTACCTAGTGAGTCCCCCAGCAGCTTTGCTGGATTTCTGGGGTTTAATTTTTTTCTCCTGCCAAGAGTGAGACTCTTTTACCCTCACTCTTGGACATGTTGAAGTGTGTTTTCTTGGTTAAACCTTGTGTTGAATGGGCTATGGGGTCTTTTACTCCATAGGGCCTCATGTATTTTTGTGATGTGGGTCACACAGCACCCTCTGTGCCGTGACCCAGGGGTGTCCTAGGGACTCCCCAACATAGACTCCATACCCTGGGACTGACTACTGTCTCCCAGGGCATGTAAAGTCACCAAAGACTTTGCTAGTCTTGAATCCTGAACAGAACCAGTACAAACCATCATATTGTGGACGTACTGGCTGGGGCAATTCGATTGCCCCAGGGTCTGTTAGTCGAGGGGGCACGTCTCCGTCCCCCCTGATCGAGTTTTGGCTGGTGGCAGTGGAAACTACTTTTTATATTCGACCGCGAATATTTCCCTATGGGATTTCCCATTGTTTTAGGCTAACACATTTAATTATTTATTTACGGTAGCCTTAAACATACCACCGGTTTATATATTTATTTTTATAACTCCGGTTGGGACTTTTTGCCAAAACTTGATTCTAAAATGGCGTTGGTGTTCGCCTCTGTAACTCTGACCCAAAGTGGAGCCCTTTGTTCCACTTTTGGCGGGCTTCTCCACAGAAGCCCTCCAAAGTGGTGCCACTCTGTCTGGGGTACTTAGGAGGGGTGGAGGGGGATTTAGGCACCCTGGACTGAGTTACCTTGGTAACTCAAGTCGCACTCCGTCCTGATTGGCCCAAGTGGTGAGCCGCCCGGCTCACCACTTAGCATGTTTGAGTGACAGCTAGGCTGGGTGAATGGGGGTTTGCTGCATAAAAGCAGGGCTTTGGGGACTGGGACTTCAGAAGTCGCCACAGGACCAAGAATCCGACGAGGGAAGAGCTGAGCCGACCTGCTTCGACGACACCACCCGGTGGAGCCCTGCTGAACCGTCTCACCACTTTTTCCCGACGACCGAGGAGAACTCTTAACGGAGTGGCTCCTTCCCTTGACTGGTGGGGACAACCAGTTTTCGCCTTCTTTCCGTCCTTTTGAGGTATCTCGTGGCCGCCTTGCCTGTGCCAAGCACCCCGGCATCCGGAATACCACACTTTACCCCCATACCGCGAAAGTCGGTACCAACCCTTTAACCGGAGGACTCCGCGGCTGGTTTCTTCCCGGGCAGTGCTACGACCTTTCTCTTCTGCTCTTCAGCGAGATATTCTTCTCCCCTGACCGACGTCGAGCCTTGCTGTCGCTGCCTGGAACAACTGCCCCCGCTGGAGGATCCTTTCCGCTTAAGGTACTGTGTTCCGCCTGGCTTCCCTTGCTACCGACTGTACGGGGTAGATTTAGTCCCCGGCTTTCGAACCTGGGAGTGCCTAGGACACTTTGGCTAAACTTTCTGAGCCACTCTAAACTCTTTTTGACTCTTTGCAAGACTTTGAATCTCTAACTAACAGTGTGATCTTGGGCACATTTTCGCTCCGGCTACTCTAAGAGTGGGCCCTGCCTAGTGACTTTTGCTCACCTGTGACTTTATTCTTCTTTAAGCCTATTGCAAGTGTTCTGGACCTTAGAGTGGTGTGTCTAACCTATTTCTGCTTTTTCTCTCCCTTTCTTGGAAACTACTAGAGTGTCATCTAACGTTAAGCACTCACCTCTGTTTTAATTAAGTGGTGTTAACCTAGAGTTGTCTAGATAGGAGAAAGGATTGAATTTACTTTCAGTATAACTGTGTTGAAGTGCTTTTACTATATTTTTGCTAGAGTGTTTTTAACTTATGTGTATTTTAAATAAATAACTATATACTTTTGAAACCAAGCTCTGGTCAGTGGTTGCTTGTGCTATTGTGTTTTGGTACATATTGTGTATACTTTACATACTGCCTAACTCTTCTTGAGAGAAGTCTGACTGCTCAGCCACAGCTACCAGGTAAATCTGGGTGGTACAGACTGCTACCAAAGGGGTTTACTGCTCTACCTGTAGTCTTAAATCTTTTGCAGTGTTCCCCAAGGGAACTGCACAGGTTTCTGCCTAACACTGGTGTACAGCGGTGGGATTTGTATTGAGTATACATTTTATTGTGCTTTAGATACCTTAGTGCAACTAACCACAAAGCTTAGCACTGAAAAAGTAAAACCTCTAACATGTCAGTTATAGAAAGCTATAGTCAAGAGTCCCTTGCAGCCAAAACTGCTGATTGTTTAAGAGTGCTCTGTAAACATAAGGATCTCCTGACTAAGGGCAAGAAAATGGAGCTGATTGAAAGATTGTTAGCTAACCAAAGTCTGGGTGATGGTTCAGAGGAGCCTACCACTCCAGCAACTGTAGATGACAGTATTGAAGTTAACATGGAGCAAAATGTTGATGTTTCTGAGGAAGAGTCAGAAGAGGAGGGTGAGGCTGTTGTAACTGTCCCCCCTAGGCCTCTGCCTGCTCTACCTGCTGTGCCTACTGGACCTTTACCAGGTCCCACATTTAGTCCTCAGTACTTTGAACTGGAGAAAATGAAGCTAGAATTGGAGTATAAGAAACTTAATGCTCAAACTGACAAAGAACTAAGGCTAAGGGAAATGGAGCTCAAGTATGACTTAGAAATGAAGAAATTATCTGTTGAGAATGTTTCTCTCTCTGGCTCCTCTAGAAGTTCCAGTCCTAAAAGACCCCGGATGCCTAAAGAATTGGTTGGTATGTATGAGCCTAAGTTGGATGTGTTGGATTGGTTGTCTCTGTTTGAATATAATCATGGGCTCCAGAACATCACAGGAAATGACTTACTCACCTGGTTGTTCTCTAGGCTTCCCCCTGTTGCAACTGATGTGGTAATGGAGATGGGGGAGGAGGATAGGAAGGACTATGAATGTGTGAAACTAGCTTTGATAGCTAGGTTTGGGAAGACCCCTTCCCAGTATCTTAAGAGGTTTAGGAGCCTCAAAAAGCATGATGGTACCCCTTGGGCTACCTGGGTGAGTGAATGTTTGAAAAACTTAGAGGGATGGATTAAGGGTTACAAGGTGAACACTTATGAAGGTATGAAGAATTTGTTTATGTTGGAGACTATTTATGATGCCTGCTCTCCTGAGCTCAGACAACACTTGGCTGATTCCAAGGAATTAGATTCCCGGAAACTAGCTAAGGCTGCTGACTTGTGGGTTGCCAACAGGGCCACTCACAAGGATTCTGGGGTAACTCAGAAGAAGGATGGGGAGAAACAGCCTAAAAAAGACTCCAAAGAGAATTCTAATAATTCCTATCCCAAAGAGGGCCCCAAACCACAAAATAACCAGGGTAAGCCACATGGGAAACCTAGTCAGGCTACTGTACCTTCTGGCCACAAGCCAGAAGGAGGTCAGAACAAGCCACCCTTCCAGAGAGCATTTGGACAATGCTATGTCTGTCAGGGTACTGACCATATCAAAGGAGATCCCAAGTGCAAGGGTAAACCTGCAGGGATCAGCACAGTCTCCTTAGCCTTCACTCCTGAGGATGAAGTACAGATGGCTAGTGCCCACTTTGAACTCTTTGCTGAAGAACCCTTGGGTCTTCAAGCAACTGTAAACTTAGAGCCTATGGGTCTGGTTAGTCCCCAGAATAGGGTTGTGTATAACTCCCTACCTGTTAACTCTAAGGTGTATTATGTGGACAGTGTTCTTGTCAATGGCCAGGATACTCCTGCCAGGAGAGACACTGGGGCCAGCAGAACAGTAGTGGATGAAAGCTTCTTTCAACCTGAGGATGTGGCCAAAGCACCCAAAGGTCCCACTAAGATGTCTGGAGGCCCTGTCCAAATGGTTCCTATCCTACCAGCCCTCATTCAGTGTAACAACATGACAGTGAGGATCCCTGTCAGTGTTCAGACTGAGGTACCTGGGAAGGTCCTGTTAGGGAATGACCTAAGAACTCTAGGAGTAGTGTCACATACCCCCAGGCCTCCCAGTATGGAGAAGCAGAACTTAACCAAATTGGCTAGAAAGGCTACCTTGAAGGACCCTTCTAAGCCTGTGGGACCCTCTACTGAGAACCCCACTACAAGCCCTGGGTTTAGTAAGTTGACCTCTGACCCAGGCACCTTTCCGGATAGTATGCTAGGAACATGGGAGCCCCAACCAAGCTCCATCATTGTTCCCCTAGTCTCAGAGTCTCTGACTCCCCCTGCTTCTGAGGAAGAGGTGGATAGACCAACTAGGCCCCTATCTGGACCCGAGAGAACTGGTAATTCTCAGTGCTGGTGGAAAACCAGAAAAGAAAAGTCTAAGGCCAAAAACCTTCAGACTGTTGGACCTTCTACTGAAGACCCCAACTCAAATCCTAATATTAGGGGGGGAACTCCTAAAATAGGTAAGGGTAGATCTAAGAGGAAGGGGAAGCAGGTACATTGCCTAACCCCAACCCCTCCAACCAAGAGGCCTAAGACCCAACCTGCTCCCACAAGAGAGGTGGTGAGGAACCTTGGAGGCCCCTCTAGATCTAAGGGAATCCTTTATAAGGACCCCTTGAAAAAGCCTAACATAGGTTCAGAAGTTGTACCAACTTCTGAGGGACTGGTCAACCAGATCCCCTATAACAAAAAGACTGATGTTCCTCAAAGGGTCTGTAGGTCCGTTAGCTTACAAAAGAAAACCTTTGAGTTCACCATTGAGCACAGGTCAGGGTGTCACCATCAAAATGCTGATGGACTCTCTAGGATGTATATCATCGACTAGAGGTATGAGGTTCATCCAGGAGTGG
>NC_090934.1:258207084-258212084 GCF_040938575.1 Ambystoma mexicanum | reverse complement strand
AGCTCCGGCCGGGCCCCCCTTTGAGCTTCTCCCTCCACGTTAGAGCCTTGCCCTCCGGGACTGACCCACAAACGCCGCGGAACTCGGGCCCGGCCACTACGAGCGCCCCTTGACACACGCACCCCGTTCTGGACTTGACCGCACCACGGGAGGCACTGGGCCGAGGACCGGGAGTAACCCACTGTTAGGCAGAAACCTGTGCAGTTCCCTTGGGGAACACTGCAAAAGATTTAAGACTACAGGTAGAGCAGTAAACCCCTTTGGTAGCAGTCTGTACCACCCAGATTTACCTGGTAGCTGTGGCTGAGCAGTCAGACTTCTCTCAAGAAGAGTTAGGCAGTATGTAAAGTATACACAATATGTACCAAAACACAATAGCACAAGCAAACACTGACCAGAGCTTGGTTTCAAAAGTATATAGTTATTTATTTAAAATACACATAAGTTAAAAACACTCTAGCAAAAATATAGTAAAAGCACTTCAACACAGTTATAATGAAAGTAGATTCAATCCTTTCTCCTATCTAGACAACTCTAAGTAAACACCACTTAATTAAAACAGAGGTGAGTGCTTAACGTTAGATGACACTCTAGTAGTTTCCAAGAAAGGGAGAGAAAAAGCAGAAATGGGTTAGACACACCACTCTAAGGTCCAGAGCACTTGCAATAGGCTTAAAGAAGAATAAAGTCACAGGTGAGCAAAGTCACTAGGCAGGGCCCACTCTTAGAGTAGCCGGAGCGAAAATGTGCCCAAGATCACACTGTTAGTTAGAGATTCAAAGTCTTGCAAAGAGTCAAAAAGAGGTTAGAGTGGCTCAGAAAGTTTAGCCAAAGTGTCCCAGGCACTCCCAGGTTCGAAAGCCGGGGACTAAATCTACCCCGTACAGTCGGTAGCAAGGGAAGCCAGGCAGAACACAGTACCTTAAGCGGAAAGGATCCTCCAGCGGTGGCAGTTGTTCCAGGCAGTGGCAGCAGGGCTCGACGTCGGTCAGGGGAGAAGAAGTTCTCGCTGAAGAGCAGAAGAAGAGGGTCGTTGCACTGCCCGGGAAGAAACCAGCCGCGGAGTCCTCCGGTTAAAGGGTTGGTGCCGACTTTCGCGGTATGGGGGTAAAGTGTGGTATTCCGGTTGCCGGGGTGCTTGGCACAGGCAAGGCGGCCACGAGATACCTCAAAGAACGGAAAGAAGGCGAAAACTGGTTGTCCCCACCAGTCAAGGGAAGGAGCCACTCCGTTAAGAGTTCTCCTCGGTCGTCGGGAAAAAGTGGTGAGACGGTTCAGCAGGGCTCCACCGGGTGGTGTCGTCGAAGCAGGTCGGCTCAGCTCTTCCCTCGTCGGATTCTTGGTCCTGTGGCGACTTCTGAAGTCCCAGTCCCCAAAGCCCTGCTTTTATGCAGCAAACCCCCATTCACCCAGCCTAGCTGTCACTCAACCATGCTAAGTGGTGAGCCGGGCGGCTCACCACTTGGGCCAATCAGGACGGAGTGCGACTTGAGTTACCAAGGTAACTCAGTCCAGGGTGCCTAAATCCCCCTCCACCCCTCCTAAGTACCCCAGACAGAGTGGCACCACTTTGGAGGGCTTCTGTGGAGAAGCCCGCCAAAAGTGGAACAAAGGGCTCCACTTTGGGTCAGAGTTACAGAGGCGAACACCAACGCCATTTTAGAATCAAGTTTTGGCAAAAAGTCCCAACCGGAGTTATAAAAATAAATATATAAACCGGCGGTATGTTTAAGGCTACCGTAAATAAATAATTAAATGTGTTAGCCTAAAACAATGGGAAATCCCATAGGGAAATATTCGCGGTCGAATATAAAAAGTAGTTTCCACTGCCACCAGCCAAAACTCGATCAGGGGGGACGGAGACGTGCCCCCTCGACTAACAGACCCTGGGGCAATCGAATTGCCCCAGCCAGTACGTCCACAATATGATGGTTTGTACTGGTTCTGTTCAGGATTCAAGACTAGCAAAGTCTTTGGTGACTTTACATGCCCTGGGAGACAGTAGTCAGTCCCAGGGTATGGAGTCTATGTTGGGGAGTCCCTAGGACACCCCTGGGTCACGGCACAGAGGGTGCTGTGTGACCCACATCACAAAAATACATGAGGCCCTATGGAGTAAAAGACCCCATAGCCCATTCAACACAAGGTTTAACCAAGAAAACACACTTCAACATGTCCAAGAGTGAGGGTAAAAGAGTCTCACTCTTGGCAGGAGAAAAAAATTAAACCCCAGAAATCCAGCAAAGCTGCTGGGGGACTCACTAGGTAGGGAAATTCAGCCTAAACAGAGAATTCTCCCTAACACTCGCCCCCCCCAGACTAAGGGACAGGAGGATTTAATCCACTCCTGGATGAACCTCATACCTCTAGTCGATGATATACATCCTAGAGAGTCCATCAGCATTTTGATGGTGACACCTTGACCTATGTTCAATGGAGAACTCAAAGGTTTTCTTTTGCAAGCTAACGGACCTACAGACCCTTTGAGGAACATCAGTCTTTTTGTTATAGGGGATCTGGTTGACCAGTCCCTCAGAAGTTGGTACAACTTCTGAACCTATGTTAGGCTTTTTCAAGGGGTCCTTATAAAGGATTCCCTTAGATCTAGAGGGGCCTCCAAGGTTCCTCACCACCTCTCTTGTGGGAGCAGGTTGGGTCTTAGGCCTCTTGGTTGGAGGGGTTGGGGTTAGGCAATGTACCTGCTTCCCCTTCCTCTTAGATCTACCCTTACCTATTTTAGGAGTTTCCCCCCTAATATTAGGATTTGAGTTGGGGTCTTCAGTAGAAGGTCCAACAGTCTGAAGGTTTTTGGCCTTAGACTTTTCTTTTCTGGTTTTCCACCAGCACTGAGAATTACCAGTTCTCTCAGGTCCAGATAGGGGCCTAGTTGGTCTATCCACCTCTTCCTCAGAAGCAGGGGGAGTCAGAGACTCTGAGACTAGGGGAACAATGATGGAGCTTGGTTGGGGCGCCCATGTTCCTAGCATACTATCCTGAAATGTGCCTGGGTTAGAGGTCAACTTACTAACACCAGGGCTTGTAGTGGGGTTCTCAGTAGAGGGTCCCACAGGCTTAGAAGGGTCCTTCAAGGTAGCCTGTCTAGCCAATTTGGTTAAGTTCTGCTTCTCCATACTGGGAGGCCTGGGGGTATGTGACACTACTCCTAGAGTTCTTAGGTCATTCCCTAACAGGACCTTCCCAGGTACCTCAGTCTGAACACTGACAGGGATCCTCACTGTCATGTTGTTACACTGAATGAGGGCTGGTAGGATAGGAACCATTTGGACAGGGCCTCCAGACATCTTAGTGGGACCTTTGGGTGCTTTGGCCACATCCTCAGGTTGAAAGAAGCTTTCATCCACTACTGTTCTGCTGGCCCCAGTGTCTCTCCTGGCAGGAGTATCCTGGCCATTGACAAGAACACTGTCCACATAATACACCTTAGAGTTAACAGGTAGGGAGTTATACACAACCCTATTCTGGGGACTAACCAGACCCATAGGCTCTAAGTTTACAGTTGCTTGAAGACCCAAGGGTTCTTCAGCAAAGAGTTCAAAGTGGGCACTAGCCATCTGTACTTCATCCTCAGGAGTGAAGGCTAAGGAGACTGTGCTGATCCCTGCAGGTTTACCCTTGCACTTGGGATCTCCTTTGATATGGTCAGTACCCTGACAGACATAGCATTGTCCAAATGCTCTCTGGAAGGGTGGCTTGTTCTGACCTCCTTCTGGCTTGTGGCCAGAAGGTACAGTAGCCTGACTAGGTTTCCCATGTGGCTTACCCTGGTTATTTTGTGGTTTGGGGCCCTCTTTGGGATAGGAATTATTAGAATTCTCTTTGGAGTCTTTTTTTGGCTGTTTCTCCCCATCCTTCTTCTGAGTTACCCCAGAATCCTTGTGAGTGGCCCTGTTGGCAACCCACAAGTCAGCAGCCTTAGCTAGTTTCCGGGAATCTAATTCCTTGGAATCAGCCAAGTGTTGTCTGAGCTCAGGAGAGCAGGCATCATAAATAGTCTCCAACATAAACAAATTCTTCATACCTTCATAAGTGTTCACCTTGTAACCCTTAATCCATCCCTCTAAGTTTTTCAAACATTCACTCACCCAGGTAGCCCAAGGGGTACCATCATGCTTTTTGAGGCTCCTAAACCTCTTAAGATACTGGGAAGGGGTCTTCCCAAACCTAGCTATCAAAGCTAGTTTCACACATTCATAGTCCTTCCTATCCTCCTCCCCCATCTCCATTACCACATCAGTTGCAACAGGGGGAAGCCTAGAGAACAACCAGGTGAGTAAGTCATTTCCTGTGATGTTCTGGAGCCCATGATTATATTCAAACAGAGACAACCAATCCAACACATCCAACTTAGGCTCATACATACCAACCAATTCTTTAGGCATCCGGGGTCTTTTAGGACTGGAACTTCTAGAGGAGCCAGAGAGAGAAACATTCTCAACAGATAATTTCTTCATTTCTAAGTCATACTTGAGCTCCATTTCCCTTAGCCTTAGTTCTTTGTCAGTTTGAGCATTAAGTTTCTTATACTCCAATTCTAGCTTCATTTTCTCCAGTTCAAAGTACTGAGGACTAAATGTGGGACCTGGTAAAGGTCCAGTAGGTACAGCAGGTAGAGCAGGCAGAGGCCTAGGGGGGACAGTTACAACAGCCTCACCCTCCTCTTCTGACTCTTCCTCAGAAACATCAACATTTTGCTCCATGTTAACTTCAACACTGTCATCTACAGTCGCTGGAGTGGTAGGTTCCTCTGAACCATCACCCAGACTTTGGTTAGCTAACAATCTTTCAATCAGCTCCATTTTCTTGCCCTTAGTCAGGAGATCCTTATGTTTACAGAGCACTCTTAAACAATCAGCAGTTTTGGCTGCAAGGGACTCTTGACTATAGCTTTCTATAACTGACATGTTAGAGGTTTTACTTTTTCAGTGCTAAGCTTTGTGGTTAGTTGCACTAAGGTATCTAAAGCACAATAAAATGTATAC
>NC_090934.1:258124584-258127084 GCF_040938575.1 Ambystoma mexicanum | reverse complement strand
AAGCACCCCGGCAACCGGAATACCACACTTTACCCCCATACCGCGAAAGTCGGCACCAACCCTTTAACCGGAGGACTCCGCGGCTGGTTTCTTCCCGGGCAGTGCAACGACCCTCTTCTTCTGCTCTTCAGCGAGAACTTCTTCTCCCCTGACCGACGTCGAGCCCTGCTGCCACTGCCTGGAACAACTGCCACCGCTGGAGGATCCTTTCCGCTTAAGGTACTGTGTTCTGCCTGGCTTCCCTTGCTACCGACTGTACGGGGTAGATTTAGTCCCCGGCTTTCGAACCTGGGAGTGCCTGGGACACTTTGGCTAAACTTTCTGAGCCACTCTAACCTCTTTTTGACTCTTTGCAAGACTTTGAATCTCTAACTAACAGTGTGATCTTGGGCACATTTTCGCTCCGGCTACTCTAAGAGTGGGCCCTGCCTAGTGACTTTTGCTCACCTGTGACTTTATTCTTCTGTAAGCCTATTGCAAGTGCTCTGGACCTTAGAGTGGTGTGTCTAACCCATTTCTGCTTTTTCTCTCCCTTTCTTGGAAACTACTAGAGTGTCATCTAACGTTAAGCACTCACCTCTGTTTTAATTAAGTGGTGTTTTACCTAGAGTTGTCTAGATAGGAGAAAGGATTGAATCTACTTTCATTATAACTGTGTTGAAGTACTTTTACTATATTTTTGCTAGAGTGTTTTTAACTTATGTGTATTTTAAATAAATAACTATATACTTTTGAAACCAAGCTCTGGTCAGTGTTTGCTTGTGCTATTGTGTTTTGGTACATATTGTGTATACTTTACATACTGCCTAACTCTTCTTGAGAGAAGTCTGACTGCTCAGCCACAGCTACCAGGTAAATCTGGGTGGTACAGACTGCTACCAAAGGGGTTTACTGCTCTACCTGTAGTCTTAAATCTTTTGCAGTGTTCCCCAAGGGAACTGCACAGGTTTCTGCCTAACACTGGTGTACAGCGGTGGGATTTGTATTGAGTATACATTTTATTGTGCTTTAGATACCTTAGTGCAACTAACCACAAAGCTTAGCACTGAAAAAGTAAAACCTCTAACATGTCAGTTATAGAAAGCTATAGTCAAGAGTCCCTTGCAGCCAAAACTGCTGATTGTTTAAGAGTGCTCTGTAAACATAAGGATCTCCTGACTAAGGGCAAGAAAATGGAGCTGATTGAAAGATTGTTAGCTAACCAAAGTCTGGGTGATGGTTCAGAGGAACCTACCACTCCAGCGACTGTAGATGACAGTATTGAAGTTAACATGGAGCAAAATGTTGATGTTTCTGAGGAAGAGTCAGAAGAGGAGGGTGAGGCTGTTGTAACTGTCCCCCCTAGGCCTCTGCCTGCTCTACCTGCTGTACCTACTGGACCTTTACCAGGTCCCACATTTAGTCCTCAGTACTTTGAACTGGAGAAAATGAAGCTAGAATTGGAGTATAAGAAACTTAATGCTCAAACTGACAAAGAACTAAGGCTAAGGGAAATGGAGCTCAAGTATGACTTAGAAATGAAGAAATTATCTGTTGAGAATGTTTCTCTCTCTGGCTCCTCTAGAAGTTCCAGTCCTAAAAGACCCCGGATGCCTAAAGAATTGGTTGGTATGTATGAGCCTAAGTTGGATGTGTTGGATTGGTTGTCTCTGTTTGAATATAATCATGGGCTCCAGAACATCACAGGAAATGACTTACTCACCTGGTTGTTCTCTAGGCTTCCCCCTGTTGCAACTGATGTGGTAATGGAGATGGGGGAGGAGGATAGGAAGGACTATGAATGTGTGAAACTAGCTTTGATAGCTAGGTTTGGGAAGACCCCTTCCCAGTATCTTAAGAGGTTTAGGAGCCTCAAAAAGCATGATGGTACCCCTTGGGCTACCTGGGTGAGTGAATGTTTGAAAAACTTAGAGGGATGGATTAAGGGTTACAAGGTGAACACTTATGAGGGGATGAGAAATCTCTTTATGTTGGAGTCAATTTATGATGCCTGCTCTCCTGAGCTCAGACAGCACTTGGCTGATTCACAGGAATTGGATCCTAGGAAGCTAGCTAGGGCTGCTGACTTGTGGGTTGCCAACAGGGCCACTCCCAAGGATTCTGGGGTAACTCAGAGGAAGGATGGGGAGAAACAGCCTAAAAAGGACTCCAAAGAGAATTCTAATACCTCCCATACCCAAGAGGGCCACAAACAACCAAATAACCAGGGTAAGCCCCAGGGTAAACCGAATCAGGCTAGTGTACCTTCTGGCCACAAGCCAGAAGGAGGTCAGAACAAGCCACCCTTCCAGAGAGCATTTGGACAATGCTATGTCTGTCAGGGTACTGACCATATCAAAGGAGATCCCAAGTGCAAGGGTAAACCTGCAGGGATCAGCACAGTCTCCTTAGCCTTCACTCCTGAGGATGAAGTACAGATGGCTAGTGCCCACTTTGAACTCTTTGCTGAAGAACCCTTGGGTCTTCAAGCAACTGTAAACTTAGAGCCTATGGGTCTGGT
>NC_090934.1:258097084-258104584 GCF_040938575.1 Ambystoma mexicanum | reverse complement strand
GCCGGGCAGCCAGCGGCGAAAAATACCCTGGAGGACGCGCAGACAGGTCCCTCTCCACCCTGTCTATAGTAATCCGCAGGAAGGTGACTGAGCTTTCTTGTAAAGCGCGCGCCCGGAGCGACAGAGGGGGACCTCTCGGCGAAACCGCCCGGGCTCCTTATAGACCCAACTGGAGACGGATTTCAGATTGACGCCCATCCGGACTTCCAGAGCGGCCCGGCCATCTGGTCCTTGCAGTCGTTCCTATGGCCCCACACCAGATGGCCGGCCTCGGAGAGCGGCCATCTGGTAGGGCCATGCATTCCAATGGGCCCGGACGGGAAGTGCTCTGCGGGCCCCGGGCCCGCCTGGCAAGGGACCGAGGGCCGGCAGGTGCCCAAGGGCAGGCATGGGCCAGCACCGGCAGGGCCTCCCCGAGCTCCGGCCAGGCCCCGCCTCAGAGCTTTTCTCCCGCCGCATTAGAGCTTTTCCCTGCGGGGAGGGACGGGGACCCCGCCGGGCCTGGGGACCTTTGTAGGACCCGAGGCCGGCCTTGGGCGCCTGCCTGGAGCTCTGGCCCGGGCCGCCTTAGAGCCTCCCCCGCTCCGCATTAGAGCTTCTCCCTCCGGGGAGGGACGGGGACCCCTCCGGGGCTCCCCGGGCAGGTCCGGGGTTCCGTCGACAGGCGCCCAAGGCCGGGGTGTTCGCAGCAGCCTGGGACACCGGCCCGGGCCGCCTTGGAGCCCCACTCCGCGTTAGAGCTTCTCCCTCCCGGGAGGGACGGGGAGGCCGCCGGGGCTCCCCGGGAACCGCTGCCGGGCCCGGGGGACGGGACCGACCCGGCGCCCAGGGCCGGGGTGGTCGCAGCAGCCTGGGGCCCCGGCCCGGGCCGCCTTAGAGCCTCCCCCACTCCGCGTTAGAGCTTCTCCCTCCGGGGAGGCCGCCGGGGCTCCCCGGGAACCGCCGCCGGGCCCGGGGGACGGGACCGACCCGGCGCCCAGGGCCGGGGTGGTCGCAGCAGCCTGGGGCCCAGGCCCGGGCCGCCTTAGGGCCTCCCCCACTCCGCGTTAGAGCTTCTCCCTCCGGGGAGGCCGCCGGGGCTCCCCGGGAACCGCCGCCGGGCCCGGGGGACGGGACCGACCCGGCGCCCAGGGCCGGGGTGGTCGCAGCAGCCTGGGGCCCAGGCCCGGGCCGCCTTAGAGCCTCCCCCACTCCGCGTTAGAGCTTCTCCCTCCGGGGAGGCCGCCGGGGCTCCCCGGGAACCGCCGCCGGGCCCGGGGGACGGGACCGACCCGGCGCCCAGGGCCGGGGTGGTCGCAGCAGCCTGGGGCCCCGGCCCGGGCCGCCTTAGGGCCTCCCCCACTCCGCGTTAGAGCTTCTCCCTCCGGGGAGGCCGCCGGGGCTCCCCGGGAACCGCCGCCGGGCCCGGGGGACGGGACCGACCCGGCGCCCAGGGCCGGGGTGGTCGCAGCAGCCTGGGGCCCAGGCCCGGGCCGCCTTAGAGCCTCCCCCACTCCGCGTTAGAGCTTCTCCCTCCGGGGAGGCCGCCGGGGCTCCCCGGGAACCGCCGCCGGGCCCGGGGGACGGGACCGACCCGGCGCCCAGGGCCGGGGTGGTCGCAGCAGCCTGGGGCCCCGGCCCGGGCCGCCTTGGAGCCTCCCCCACTCCGCATTAGAGCTTCTCCCTCCGGGGAGGCCGCCGGGGCTCCCCGGGAACCGCCGCCGGGCCCGGGGGACGGGACCGACCCGGCGCCCAGGGCCGGGGTGGTCGCAGCAGCCTGGGGCCCAGGCCCGGGCCGCCTTAGAGCCTCCCCCACTCCGCGTTAGAGCTTCTCCCTCCGGGGAGGCCGCCGGGGCTCCCCGGGAACCGCCGCCGGGCCCGGGGGACGGGACCGACCCGGCGCCCAGGGCCGGGGTGGTCGCAGCAGCCTGGGGCCCCGGCCCGGGCCGCCTTGGAGCCTCCCCCACTCCGCATTAGAGCTTCTCCCTCCGGCGAGGGACGGGGACGCCGCCGGGGCTCCCCGCGACCCGCGCTGGGCCCGGGGACCTTCGAGACAGGGTGGAGGGGGGTTAAGCAGCCCAGGCCGCCCCGGAGCTCCGGCCGGGCCCCCCTTTGAGCTTCTCCCTCCACGTTAGAGCCTTGCCCTCCGGGACTGACCCACAAACGCCGCGGAACTCGGGCCCGGCCACTACGAGCGCCCCTTGACACACGCACCCCGTTCTGGACTTGACCGCACCACGGGAGGCACTGGGCCGAGGACCGGGAGTAACCCACTGTTAGGCAGAAACCTGTGCAGTTCCCTTGGGGAACACTGCAAAAGATTTAAGACTACAGGTAGAGCAGTAAACCCCTTTGGTAGCAGTCTGTACCACCCAGATTTACCTGGTAGCTGTGGCTGAGCAGTCAGACTTCTCTCAAGAAGAGTTAGGCAGTATGTAAAGTATACACAATATGTACCAAAACACAATAGCACAAGCAAACACTGACCAGAGCTTGGTTTCAAAAGTATATAGTTATTTATTTAAAATACACATAAGTTAAAAACACTCTAGCAAAAATATAGTAAAAGCACTTCAACACAGTTATAATGAAAGTAGATTCAATCCTTTCTCCTATCTAGACAACTCTAAGTAAACACCACTTAATTAAAACAGAGGTGAGTGCTTAACGTTAGATGACACTCTAGTAGTTTCCAAGAAAGGGAGAGAAAAAGCAGAAATGGGTTAGACACACCACTCTAAGGTCCAGAGCACTTGCAATAGGCTTAAAGAAGAATAAAGTCACAGGTGAGCAAAGTCACTAGGCAGGGCCCACTCTTAGAGTAGCCGGAGCGAAAATGTGCCCAAGATCACACTGTTAGTTAGAGATTCAAAGTCTTGCAAAGAGTCAAAAAGAGGTTAGAGTGGCTCAGAAAGTTTAGCCAAAGTGTCCCAGGCACTCCCAGGTTCGAAAGCCGGGGACTAAATCTACCCCGTACAGTCGGTAGCAAGGGAAGCCAGGCAGAACACAGTACCTTAAGCGGAAAGGATCCTCCAGCGGTGGCAGTTGTTCCAGGCAGTGGCAGCAGGGCTCGACGTCGGTCAGGGGAGAAGAAGTTCTCGCTGAAGAGCAGAAGAAGAGGGTCGTTGCACTGCCCGGGAAGAAACCAGCCGCGGAGTCCTCCGGTTAAAGGGTTGGTGCCGACTTTCGCGGTATGGGGGTAAAGTGTGGTATTCCGGTTGCCGGGGTGCTTGGCACAGGCAAGGCGGCCACGAGATACCTCAAAGAACGGAAAGAAGGCGAAAACTGGTTGTCCCCACCAGTCAAGGGAAGGAGCCACTCCGTTAAGAGTTCTCCTCGGTCGTCGGGAAAAAGTGGTGAGACGGTTCAGCAGGGCTCCACCGGGTGGTGTCGTCGAAGCAGGTCGGCTCAGCTCTTCCCTCGTCGGATTCTTGGTCCTGTGGCGACTTCTGAAGTCCCAGTCCCCAAAGCCCTGCTTTTATGCAGCAAACCCCCATTCACCCAGCCTAGCTGTCACTCAACCATGCTAAGTGGTGAGCCGGGCGGCTCACCACTTGGGCCAATCAGGACGGAGTGCGACTTGAGTTACCAAGGTAACTCAGTCCAGGGTGCCTAAATCCCCCTCCACCCCTCCTAAGTACCCCAGACAGAGTGGCACCACTTTGGAGGGCTTCTGTGGAGAAGCCCGCCAAAAGTGGAACAAAGGGCTCCACTTTGGGTCAGAGTTACAGAGGCGAACACCAACGCCATTTTAGAATCAAGTTTTGGCAAAAAGTCCCAACCGGAGTTATAAAAATAAATATATAAACCGGCGGTATGTTTAAGGCTACCGTAAATAAATAATTAAATGTGTTAGCCTAAAACAATGGGAAATCCCATAGGGAAATATTCGCGGTCGAATATAAAAAGTAGTTTCCACTGCCACCAGCCAAAACTCGATCAGGGGGGACGGAGACGTGCCCCCTCGACTAACAGACCCTGGGGCAATCGAATTGCCCCAGCCAGTACGTCCACAATATGATGGTTTGTACTGGTTCTGTTCAGGATTCAAGACTAGCAAAGTCTTTGGTGACTTTACATGCCCTGGGAGACAGTAGTCAGTCCCAGGGTATGGAGTCTATGTTGGGGAGTCCCTAGGACACCCCTGGGTCACGGCACAGAGGGTGCTGTGTGACCCACATCACAAAAATACATGAGGCCCTATGGAGTAAAAGACCCCATAGCCCATTCAACACAAGGTTTAACCAAGAAAACACACTTCAACATGTCCAAGAGTGAGGGTAAAAGAGTCTCACTCTTGGCAGGAGAAAAAAATTAAACCCCAGAAATCCAGCAAAGCTGCTGGGGGACTCACTAGGTAGGGAAATTCAGCCTAAACAGAGAATTCTCCCTAACACTCGCCCCCCCCAGACTAAGGGACAGGAGGATTTAATCCACTCCTGGATGAACCTCATACCTCTAGTCGATGATATACATCCTAGAGAGTCCATCAGCATTTTGATGGTGACACCTTGACCTATGTTCAATGGAGAACTCAAAGGTTTTCTTTTGCAAGCTAACGGACCTACAGACCCTTTGAGGAACATCAGTCTTTTTGTTATAGGGGATCTGGTTGACCAGTCCCTCAGAAGTTGGTACAACTTCTGAACCTATGTTAGGCTTTTTCAAGGGGTCCTTATAAAGGATTCCCTTAGATCTAGAGGGGCCTCCAAGGTTCCTCACCACCTCTCTTGTGGGAGCAGGTTGGGTCTTAGGCCTCTTGGTTGGAGGGGTTGGGGTTAGGCAATGTACCTGCTTCCCCTTCCTCTTAGATCTACCCTTACCTATTTTAGGAGTTTCCCCCCTAATATTAGGATTTGAGTTGGGGTCTTCAGTAGAAGGTCCAACAGTCTGAAGGTTTTTGGCCTTAGACTTTTCTTTTCTGGTTTTCCACCAGCACTGAGAATTACCAGTTCTCTCAGGTCCAGATAGGGGCCTAGTTGGTCTATCCACCTCTTCCTCAGAAGCAGGGGGAGTCAGAGACTCTGAGACTAGGGGAACAATGATGGAGCTTGGTTGGGGCGCCCATGTTCCTAGCATACTATCCTGAAATGTGCCTGGGTTAGAGGTCAACTTACTAACACCAGGGCTTGTAGTGGGGTTCTCAGTAGAGGGTCCCACAGGCTTAGAAGGGTCCTTCAAGGTAGCCTGTCTAGCCAATTTGGTTAAGTTCTGCTTCTCCATACTGGGAGGCCTGGGGGTATGTGACACTACTCCTAGAGTTCTTAGGTCATTCCCTAACAGGACCTTCCCAGGTACCTCAGTCTGAACACTGACAGGGATCCTCACTGTCATGTTGTTACACTGAATGAGGGCTGGTAGGATAGGAACCATTTGGACAGGGCCTCCAGACATCTTAGTGGGACCTTTGGGTGCTTTGGCCACATCCTCAGGTTGAAAGAAGCTTTCATCCACTACTGTTCTGCTGGCCCCAGTGTCTCTCCTGGCAGGAGTATCCTGGCCATTGACAAGAACACTGTCCACATAATACACCTTAGAGTTAACAGGTAGGGAGTTATACACAACCCTATTCTGGGGACTAACCAGACCCATAGGCTCTAAGTTTACAGTTGCTTGAAGACCCAAGGGTTCTTCAGCAAAGAGTTCAAAGTGGGCACTAGCCATCTGTACTTCATCCTCAGGAGTGAAGGCTAAGGAGACTGTGCTGATCCCTGCAGGTTTACCCTTGCACTTGGGATCTCCTTTGATATGGTCAGTACCCTGACAGACATAGCATTGTCCAAATGCTCTCTGGAAGGGTGGCTTGTTCTGACCTCCTTCTGGCTTGTGGCCAGAAGGTACAGTAGCCTGACTAGGTTTCCCATGTGGCTTACCCTGGTTATTTTGTGGTTTGGGGCCCTCTTTGGGATAGGAATTATTAGAATTCTCTTTGGAGTCTTTTTTTGGCTGTTTCTCCCCATCCTTCTTCTGAGTTACCCCAGAATCCTTGTGAGTGGCCCTGTTGGCAACCCACAAGTCAGCAGCCTTAGCTAGTTTCCGGGAATCTAATTCCTTGGAATCAGCCAAGTGTTGTCTGAGCTCAGGAGAGCAGGCATCATAAATAGTCTCCAACATAAACAAATTCTTCATACCTTCATAAGTGTTCACCTTGTAACCCTTAATCCATCCCTCTAAGTTTTTCAAACATTCACTCACCCAGGTAGCCCAAGGGGTACCATCATGCTTTTTGAGGCTCCTAAACCTCTTAAGATACTGGGAAGGGGTCTTCCCAAACCTAGCTATCAAAGCTAGTTTCACACATTCATAGTCCTTCCTATCCTCCTCCCCCATCTCCATTACCACATCAGTTGCAACAGGGGGAAGCCTAGAGAACAACCAGGTGAGTAAGTCATTTCCTGTGATGTTCTGGAGCCCATGATTATATTCAAACAGAGACAACCAATCCAACACATCCAACTTAGGCTCATACATACCAACCAATTCTTTAGGCATCCGGGGTCTTTTAGGACTGGAACTTCTAGAGGAGCCAGAGAGAGAAACATTCTCAACAGATAATTTCTTCATTTCTAAGTCATACTTGAGCTCCATTTCCCTTAGCCTTAGTTCTTTGTCAGTTTGAGCATTAAGTTTCTTATACTCCAATTCTAGCTTCATTTTCTCCAGTTCAAAGTACTGAGGACTAAATGTGGGACCTGGTAAAGGTCCAGTAGGTACAGCAGGTAGAGCAGGCAGAGGCCTAGGGGGGACAGTTACAACAGCCTCACCCTCCTCTTCTGACTCTTCCTCAGAAACATCAACATTTTGCTCCATGTTAACTTCAACACTGTCATCTACAGTCGCTGGAGTGGTAGGTTCCTCTGAACCATCACCCAGACTTTGGTTAGCTAACAATCTTTCAATCAGCTCCATTTTCTTGCCCTTAGTCAGGAGATCCTTATGTTTACAGAGCACTCTTAAACAATCAGCAGTTTTGGCTGCAAGGGACTCTTGACTATAGCTTTCTATAACTGACATGTTAGAGGTTTTACTTTTTCAGTGCTAAGCTTTGTGGTTAGTTGCACTAAGGTATCTAAAGCACAATAAAATGTATACTCAATACAAATCCCACCGCTGTACACCAGTGTTAGGCAGAAACCTGTGCAGTTCCCTTGGGGAACACTGCAAAAGATTTAAGACTACAGGTAGAGCAGTAAACCCCTTTGGTAGCAGTCTGTACCACCCAGATTTACCTGGTAGCTGTGGCTGAGCAGTCAGACTTCTCTCAAGAAGAGTTAGGCAGTATGTAAAGTATACACAATATGTACCAAAACACAATAGCACAAGCAAACACTGACCAGAGCTTGGTTTCAAAAGTATATAGTTATTTATTTAAAATACACATAAGTTAAAAACACTCTAGCAAAAATATAGTAAAAGCACTTCAACACAGTTATAATGAAAGTAGATTCAATCCTTTCTCCTATCTAGACAACTCTAAGTAAACACCACTTAATTAAAACAGAGGTGAGTGCTTAACGTTAG
>NC_090934.1:258079584-258084584 GCF_040938575.1 Ambystoma mexicanum | reverse complement strand
TTGGAGCCTCCCCCACTCCGCATTAGAGCTTCTCCCTCCGGCGAGGGACGGGGACGCCGCCGGGGCTCCCCGCGACCCGCGCTGGGCCCGGGGACCTTCGAGACAGGGTGGAGGGGGGTTAAGCAGCCCAGGCCGCCCCGGAGCTCCGGCCGGGCCCCCCTTTGAGCTTCTCCCTCCACGTTAGAGCCTTGCCCTCCGGGACTGACCCACAAACGCCGCGGAACTCGGGCCCGGCCACTACGAGCGCCCCTTGACACACGCACCCCGTTCTGGACTTGACCGCACCACGGGAGGCACTGGGCCGAGGACCGGGAGTAACCCACGAACGCCATGGCACTCAAGGCCGGACCCTATGAGCGGCTATAGCCCCGTGGAGGGAAGGCCACCCCGTTTTGGACTTGACCGGGAGCAGCCCACGGACGCCATGGAACCGAGGCCGGGAACAGCGCAACGGCTGCCCCGGGGCCCGCAGGGTGGCACTTCCACGCCGACTATTAAGCCCCCACGCAGTGGGGGCTTACGGAACCCGACCGGAGACAAATGTAGGAGCCAGCCGCCCCGGCCGCGACGCGGGCCATCTGGTCCGCCGGCCGCCACTCGGGCCATCTGGTCCTACCCCCCTGGCCAGATGGCCCGCCGGCCAGCCGGACGCGCCTGCCCCGACCCCACCGTCCGTGGGGCACGGGCTTAAGGGGGCTTAATCCGCCGCCTCTCTTCCCCGCCCTGTCCGGGGGCTTAAGGCACCGGCCTCCTGCGCGCTCGGGCCCGGGAGACACTTCCACGCCGGCTATTAAGCCCCTGTTAGGGAGAATTCTCTGTTTAGGCTGAATTTCCCTACCTAGTGAGTCCCCCAGCAGCTTTGCTGGATTTCTGGGGTTTAATTTTTTTCTCCTGCCAAGAGTGAGACTCTTTTACCCTCACTCTTGGACATGTTGAAGTGTGTTTTCTTGGTTAAACCTTGTGTTGAATGGGCTATGGGGTCTTTTACTCCATAGGGCCTCATGTATTTTTGTGATGTGGGTCACACAGCACCCTCTGTGCCGTGACCCAGGGGTGTCCTAGGGACTCCCCAACATAGACTCCATACCCTGGGACTGACTACTGTCTCCCAGGGCATGTAAAGTCACCAAAGACTTTGCTAGTCTTGAATCCTGAACAGAACCAGTACAAACCATCATATTGTGGACGTACTGGCTGGGGCAATTCGATTGCCCCAGGGTCTGTTAGTCGAGGGGGCACGTCTCCGTCCCCCCTGATCGAGTTTTGGCTGGTGGCAGTGGAAACTACTTTTTATATTCGACCGCGAATATTTCCCTATGGGATTTCCCATTGTTTTAGGCTAACACATTTAATTATTTATTTACGGTAGCCTTAAACATACCACCGGTTTATATATTTATTTTTATAACTCCGGTTGGGACTTTTTGCCAAAACTTGATTCTAAAATGGCGTTGGTGTTCGCCTCTGTAACTCTGACCCAAAGTGGAGCCCTTTGTTCCACTTTTGGCGGGCTTCTCCACAGAAGCCCTCCAAAGTGGTGCCACTCTGTCTGGGGTACTTAGGAGGGGTGGAGGGGGATTTAGGCACCCTGGACTGAGTTACCTTGGTAACTCAAGTCGCACTCCGTCCTGATTGGCCCAAGTGGTGAGCCGCCCGGCTCACCACTTAGCATGGTTGAGTGACAGCTAGGCTGGGTGAATGGGGGTTTGCTGCATAAAAGCAGGGCTTTGGGGACTGGGACTTCAGAAGTCGCCACAGGACCAAGAATCCGACGAGGGAAGAGCTGAGCCGACCTGCTTCGACGACACCACCCGGTGGAGCCCTGCTGAACCGTCTCACCACTTTTTTCCCGACGACCGAGGAGAACTCTTAACGGAGTGGCTCCTTCCCTTGACTGGTGGGGACAACCAGTTTTCGCCTTCTTTCCGTTCTTTGAGGTATCTCGTGGCCGCCTTGCCTGTGCCAAGCACCCCGGCAACCGGAATACCACACTTTACCCCCATACCGCGAAAGTCGGCACCAACCCTTTAACCGGAGGACTCCGCGGCTGGTTTCTTCCCGGGCAGTGCAACGACCCTCTTCTTCTGCTCTTCAGCGAGAACTTCTTCTCCCCTGACCGACGTCGAGCCCTGCTGCCACTGCCTGGAACAACTGCCACCGCTGGAGGATCCTTTCCGCTTAAGGTACTGTGTTCTGCCTGGCTTCCCTTGCTACCGACTGTACGGGGTAGATTTAGTCCCCGGCTTTCGAACCTGGGAGTGCCTGGGACACTTTGGCTAAACTTTCTGAGCCACTCTAACCTCTTTTTGACTCTTTGCAAGACTTTGAATCTCTAACTAACAGTGTGATCTTGGGCACATTTTCGCTCCGGCTACTCTAAGAGTGGGCCCTGCCTAGTGACTTTTGCTCACCTGTGACTTTATTCTTCTGTAAGCCTATTGCAAGTGCTCTGGACCTTAGAGTGGTGTGTCTAACCCATTTCTGCTTTTTCTCTCCCTTTCTTGGAAACTACTAGAGTGTCATCTAACGTTAAGCACTCACCTCTGTTTTAATTAAGTGGTGTTTTACCTAGAGTTGTCTAGATAGGAGAAAGGATTGAATCTACTTTCATTATAACTGTGTTGAAGTACTTTTACTATATTTTTGCTAGAGTGTTTTTAACTTATGTGTATTTTAAATAAATAACTATATACTTTTGAAACCAAGCTCTGGTCAGTGTTTGCTTGTGCTATTGTGTTTTGGTACATATTGTGTATACTTTACATACTGCCTAACTCTTCTTGAGAGAAGTCTGACTGCTCAGCCACAGCTACCAGGTAAATCTGGGTGGTACAGACTGCTACCAAAGGGGTTTACTGCTCTACCTGTAGTCTTAAATCTTTTGCAGTGTTCCCCAAGGGAACTGCACAGGTTTCTGCCTAACACTGGTGTACAGCGGTGGGATTTGTATTGAGTATACATTTTATTGTGCTTTAGATACCTTAGTGCAACTAACCACAAAGCTTAGCACTGAAAAAGTAAAACCTCTAACATGTCAGTTATAGAAAGCTATAGTCAAGAGTCCCTTGCAGCCAAAACTGCTGATTGTTTAAGAGTGCTCTGTAAACATAAGGATCTCCTGACTAAGGGCAAGAAAATGGAGCTGATTGAAAGATTGTTAGCTAACCAAAGTCTGGGTGATGGTTCAGAGGAGCCTACCACTCCAGCGACTGTAGATGACAGTGTTGAAGTTAACATGGAGAAAAATGTTGATGTTTCTGAGGAAGAGTCAGAAGAGGAGGGTGAGGCTGTTGTAACTGTCCCCCCTAGGCCTCTGCCTGCTCTACCTGCTGTACCTACTGGACCTTTACCAGGTCCCACATTTAGTCCTCAGTACTTTGAACTGGAGAAAATGAAGCTAGAATTGGAGTATAAGAAACTTAATGCTCAAACTGACAAAGAACTAAGGCTAAGGGAAATGGAGCTCAAGTATGACTTAGAAATGAAGAAATTATCTGTTGAGAATGTTTCTCTCTCTGGCTCCTCTAGAAGTTCCAGTCCTAAAAGACCCCGGATGCCTAAAGAATTGGTTGGTATGTATGAGCCTAAGTTGGATGTGTTGGATTGGTTGTCTCTGTTTGAATATAATCATGGGCTCCAGAACATCACAGGAAATGACTTACTCACCTGGTTGTTCTCTAGGCTTCCCCCTGTTGCAACTGATGTGGTAATGGAGATGGGGGAGGAGGATAGGAAGGACTATGAATGTGTGAAACTAGCTTTGATAGCTAGGTTTGGGAAGACCCCTTCCCAGTATCTTAAGAGGTTTAGGAGCCTCAAAAAGCATGATGGTACCCCTTGGGCTACCTGGGTGAGTGAATGTTTGAAAAACTTAGAGGGATGGATTAAGGGTTACAAGGTGAACACTTATGAGGGGATGAGAAATCTCTTTATGTTGGAGTCAATTTATGATGCCTGCTCTCCTGAGCTCAGACAGCACTTGGCTGATTCACAGGAATTGGATCCTAGGAAGCTAGCTAGGGCTGCTGACTTGTGGGTTGCCAACAGGGCCACTCCCAAGGATTCTGGGGTAACTCAGAGGAAGGATGGGGAGAAACAGCCTAAAAAGGACTCCAAAGAGAATTCTAATACCTCCCATACCCAAGAGGGCCACAAACAACCAAATAACCAGGGTAAGCCCCAGGGTAAACCGAATCAGGCTAGTGTACCTTCTGGCCACAAGCCAGAAGGAGGTCAGAACAAGCCACCCTTCCATAGAGCATTTGGACAATGCTATGTCTGTCAGGGTACTGACCATATCAAAGGAGATCCCAAGTGCAAGGGTAAACCTGCAGGGATCAGCACAGTCTCCTTAGCCTTCACTCCTGAGGATGAAGTACAGATGGCTAGTGCCCACTTTGAACTCTTTGCTGAAGAACCCTTGGGTCTTCAAGCAACTGTAAACTTAGAGCCTATGGGTCTGGTTAGTCCCCAGAATAGGGTTGTGTATAACTCCCTACCTGTTAACTCTAAGGTGTATTATGTGGACAGTGTTCTTGTCAATGGCCAGGATACTCCTGCCAGGAGAGACACTGGGGCCAGCAGAACAGTAGTGGATGAAAGCTTCTTTCAACCTGAAGATGTGGCCAAAGCACCCAAAGGTCCCACTAGGATGTCTGGAGGCCCTGTCCAAATGGTTCCTATTCTACCAGCCCTCATTCAATGTAACAACATGACAGTAAGGATCCCTGTCAGTGTTCAGGCTGAGGTACCTGGGAAGGTCCTGTTGGGGAATGACCTAAGAACTCTAGGAGTAGTGTCACATACCCCCAGGCCTCCCAGTATGGAGAAGCAGAACTTAACCAAATTGGCTAGAAAGGCTACCTTGAAGGACCCTTCTAAGCCTGTGGGACCCTCTACTGAGAACCCCACTACAAGCCCTGGGTTTAGTAAGTTGACCTCTGACCCAGGCACCTTTCAGGATAGTATGCTAGGAACATGGGAGCCCCAACCAAGCTCCA
>NC_090934.1:258027084-258029584 GCF_040938575.1 Ambystoma mexicanum | reverse complement strand
CAACTGTAGATGACAGTATTGAAGTTAACATGGAGCAAAATGTTGATGTTTCTGAGGAAGAGTCAGAAGAGGAGGGTGAGGCTGTTGTAACTGTCCCCCCTAGGCCTCTGCCTGCTCTACCTGCTGTGCCTACTGGACCTTTACCAGGTCCCACATTTAGTCCTCAGTACTTTGAACTGGAGAAAATGAAGCTAGAATTGGAGTATAAGAAACTTAATGCTCAAACTGACAAAGAACTAAGGCTAAGGGAAATGGAGCTCAAGTATGACTTAGAAATGAAGAAATTATCTGTTGAGAATGTTTCTCTCTCTGGCTCCTCTAGAAGTTCCAGTCCTAAAAGACCCCGGATGCCTAAAGAATTGGTTGGTATGTATGAGCCTAAGTTGGATGTGTTGGATTGGTTGTCTCTGTTTGAATATAATCATGGGCTCCAGAACATCACAGGAAATGACTTACTCACCTGGTTGTTCTCTAGGCTTCCCCCTGTTGCAACTGATGTGGTAATGGAGATGGGGGAGGAGGATAGGAAGGACTATGAATGTGTGAAACTAGCTTTGATAGCTAGGTTTGGGAAGACCCCTTCCCAGTATCTTAAGAGGTTTAGGAGCCTCAAAAAGCATGATGGTACCCCTTGGGCTACCTGGGTGAGTGAATGTTTGAAAAACTTAGAGGGATGGATTAAGGGTTACAAGGTGAACACTTATGAAGGTATGAAGAATTTGTTTATGTTGGAGACTATTTATGATGCCTGCTCTCCTGAGCTCAGACAACACTTGGCTGATTCCAAGGAATTAGATTCCCGGAAACTAGCTAAGGCTGCTGACTTGTGGGTTGCCAACAGGGCCACTCACAAGGATTCTGGGGTAACTCAGAAGAAGGATGGGGAGAAACAGCCTAAAAAAGACTCCAAAGAGAATTCTAATAATTCCTATCCCAAAGAGGGCCCCAAACCACAAAATAACCAGGGTAAGCCACATGGGAAACCTAGTCAGGCTACTGTACCTTCTGGCCACAAGCCAGAAGGAGGTCAGAACAAGCCACCCTTCCAGAGAGCATTTGGACAATGCTATGTCTGTCAGGGTACTGACCATATCAAAGGAGATCCCAAGTGCAAGGGTAAACCTGCAGGGATCAGCACAGTCTCCTTAGCCTTCACTCCTGAGGATGAAGTACAGATGGCTAGTGCCCACTTTGAACTCTTTGCTGAAGAACCCTTGGGTCTTCAAGCAACTGTAAACTTAGAGCCTATGGGTCTGGTTAGTCCCCAGAATAGGGTTGTGTATAACTCCCTACCTGTTAACTCTAAGGTGTATTATGTGGACAGTGTTCTTGTCAATGGCCAGGATACTCCTGCCAGGAGAGACACTGGGGCCAGCAGAACAGTAGTGGATGAAAGCTTCTTTCAACCTGAGGATGTGGCCAAAGCACCCAAAGGTCCCACTAAGATGTCTGGAGGCCCTGTCCAAATGGTTCCTATTCTACCAGCCCTCATTCAATGTAACAACATGACAGTAAGGATCCCTGTCAGTGTTCAGGCTGAGGTACCTGGGAAGGTCCTGTTGGGGAATGACCTAAGAACTCTAGGAGTAGTGTCACATACCCCCAGGCCTCCCAGTATGGAGAAGCAGAACTTAACCAAATTGGCTAGAAAGGCTACCTTGAAGGACCCTTCTAAGCCTGTGGGACCCTCTACTGAGAACCCCACTACAAGCCCTGGTGTTAGTAAGTTGACCTCTAACCCAGGCACATTTCAGGATAGTATGCTAGGAACATGGGTGCCCCAACCAAGCTCCATCATTGTTCCCCTAGTCTCAGAGTCTCTGACTCCCCCTGCTTCTGAGGAAGAGGTGGATAGACCAACTAGGCCCCTATCTGGACCTGAGAGAACTGGTAATTCTCAGTGCTGGTGGAAAACCAGAAAAGAAAAGTCTAAGGCCAAAAACCTTCGGACTGTTGGACCTTCTACTGAAGACCCCAACTCCAATCCTAATATTAGGGGGGAAACTCCTAAAATAGGTAAAGGTAGATCTAAGAGGAAGGGGAAGCAGGTACATTGCCTAACCCCAACCCCTCCAACCAAGAGGCCTAAGACCCAACCTGCTCCCACAAGAGAGGTGGTGAGGAACCTTGGAGGCCCCTCTAGATCTAAGGGAATCCTTTATAAGGACCCCTTCAAAAAGCCTAACATAGGTTCAGAAGTTGTACCAACTTCTGAGGGACTGGTCAACCAGATCCCCTATAACAAAAAGACTGATGTTCCTCAAAGGGTCTGTAGGTCCGTTAGCTTGCAAAAGAAAACCTTTGAGTTCTCCATTGAACATAGGTCAAGGTGTCACCATCAAAATGCTGATGGACTCTCTAGGATGTATATCATCGACTAGAGGTATGAGGTTCATCCAGGAGTGGATTAAATCCTCCTGTCCCTTAGTCTGGGGGGGGCGAGTGTTAGGGAGAATTCTCTGGTTAGGCTGAATTTCCCTACCTAGTGAGTCCCCCAGCA
>NC_090934.1:257972084-257979584 GCF_040938575.1 Ambystoma mexicanum | reverse complement strand
TACCTTAGTGCAACTAACCACAAAGCTTAGCACTGAAAAAGTAAAACCTCTAACATGTCAGTTATAGAAAGCTATAGTCAAGAGTCCCTTGCAGCCAAAACTGCTGATTGTTTAAGAGTACTCTGTAAACATAAGGATCTCCTGACTAAGGGCAAGAAAATGGAGCTGATTGAAAGATTGTTAGCTAACCAAAGTCTGGGTGATGGTTCAGAGGAACCTACCACTCCAGCAACTGTAGATGACAGTGTTGAAGTTAACATGGAGCAAAATGTTGATGTTTCTGAGGAAGAGTCAGAAGAGGAGGGTGAGGCTGTTGTAACTGTCCCCCCTAGGCCTCTGCCTGCTCTACCTGCTGTGCCTACTGGACCTTTACCAGGTCCCACATTTAGTCCTCAGTACTTTGAACTAGAGAAAATGAAGCTAGAATTGGAGTATAAGAAACTTAATGCTCAAACTGACAAAGAACTAAGGCTAAGGGAAATGGAGCTCAAGTATGACTTAGAAATGAAGAAATTATCTGTTGAGAATGTTTCTCTCTCTGGCTCCTCTAGAAGTTCCAGTCCTAAAAGACCCCGGATGCCTAAAGAATTGGTTGGTATGTATGAGCCTAAGTTGGATGTGTTGGATTGGTTGTCTCTGTTTGAATATAATCATGGGCTCCAGAACATCACAGGAAATGACTTACTCACCTGGTTGTTCTCTAGGCTTCCCCCTGTTGCAACTGATGTGGTAATGGAGATGGGGGAGGAGGATAGAAAGGACTATGAATGTGTGAAACTAGCTTTGATAGCTAGGTTTGGGAAGACCCCTTCCCAGTATCTTAAGAGGTTTAGGAGCCTCAAAAAGCATGATGGTACCCCTTGGGCTACCTGGGTGAATGAATGTTTGAAAAACTTAGAGGGATGGATTAAGGGTTACAAGGTGAACACTTATGAAGGTATGAAGAATTTGTTTATGTTGGAGACTATTTATGATGCCTGCTCTCCTGAGCTCAGACAACACTTGGCTGATTCCAGGGAATTGGATTCCCGGAGGCTAGCTAAGGCTGCTGACTTGTGGGTTGCCAACAGGGCCACTCACAAGGATTCTGGGGTAACTCAGAAGAAGGATGGGGAAAAACAGTCTAAGAAGGACTCCAAAGAGAATTCTAATACTACAAATTCCAAAGAGGGCCCCAAACAAAACTATAAGGGTAAGCCACAAGGGAAACCAAATCAGGCTAGTGTACCTTCTGGTCCCAGACCAGAAGGAGGTCAGAACAAGCCTCCATTCCAGCGAGCCTTTGGCTCATGCTTTGTTTGTAAGGCTACTGACCATGTGAAAGGAGATCCCAGATGTAAGGGTAAACCTTCAGGGGTCCAGCTTGCCTCCTTAGCCTTCGCTCCAGAAGAGGAAGTACCTATGGCAAGTGGAAACTTTCTATTACTAGCTGATGAACCCACTGGAGTCTCAGCTAGTGTTTCTTTAGTCTCTCTGGGGTTGTGGGAGCAACAGAATTTAGATGTCTATAACTCTATCCCAGATAATACTAAAGAGTATTATAAGGACAGTGTCCAGGTGAATGGTCAGGAGACTCCTGCCATTAGGGACACTGGAGCCAGCATAACTGTGGTGGATGAATCATTTTTCAAGGCAGAGGATGTTGCTAAGGCACCCAAATGCCTCACCAAGTTAGCTGGTGGGCCTGTGCAGATGTGTCCCCAGTTACCAGTTCTCATCCAATGTAATGATATGGCTGTAAAAATACCTGTCAGTGTACAATGTGAAGTGCCAGGTAGGGTTCTGTTGGGTAATGACCTCAAAGCTCTTGGAGTTGTATCTCATACCCCCAGACCTCCTAGCAAAAGGTTTCAGGAACTCACAAAACCTGCAAGGGAGAAAACCCTGAGAGGGTTATCTCAGGAGATGATGACAGAAATCACTCCTCTACCACTGGAGCAACTTACTGCAGTAACTACCAGATCAGGAGCAAAGGGGCAACCCAAGACTCCTAGGAAAAAGCCAGCAGCAAGCACTCCAGTGCTTCCAACAAGGACTTCCCCTAGGTTGTCCAAAGTTACACCTGTAACTCCACCTCCAGCTGAGGCTGAGAGGGAGGTACAACCCTGTGTGGTTGAGCTAGACTCTGAGGAAGAGCTAGAAGGAGGCCCCAACCTTATTGGAGATTTGGACCCTGAGGACCATCCTGAGCTGCAGTCTTTACTGGCAGAAGGTGGGCCTAGCAGGGCAGCTTTTCGTAAGGGGCAAAGAGAATGTCCAACTCTGGAGGGTCTCCGCCACCAGGCAGCTTCTCAAGCTGATGGGCAAGAGCCTGGGAAGTATAGGTTGCACTGGGAAGATGGCCTCTTCTACAGTGAACCCACTGAGTCTGAACCTGGAGACTACAAACGCCTTGTAGTCCCACAAGAAAACAGACAACAGTTCTTACAACTAGCCCATGAGATACCTTTGGCTGGCCACTTGAGTTTCAAGAAGACCAAGGAAAGGCTCTCACTCTACTTTTATTGGCCAAAGATGGGGGCCGAAGTAGATAGATATTGTAAGAGCTGCCATACCTGCCAGACTTCTGGTAAGGTTGGTTCCAAGAATGTGGCACCTTTAGTGCCTCTCCCAGTTGTGGGAGTCCCATTTGAGAGGGTAGGGATTGACATTGTTGGTCCCCTTGATCCTCCAACCTCCTCAGGCAACAGGTTTATCCTTGTTGTAGTAGACCATGCTACTAGGTACCCTGAGGCCATTCCTATGAGGACTGTTACAGCTCCGGCTGTGGCTAAGGCCCTCCTTGGTATTTTTACCAGGGTTGGGTTTCCTAAGGAGGTAATCTCTGACAGGGGGTCAAACTTTATGTCCCACTACATGAAGGCCATGTGGAAAACCTGTGGAGTTACCTACAAGTTCTCAACCGCCTACCACCCTCAGACAAACGGGTTGGTTGAAAGGTTTAACAGAACCATGAAGAGCATGATAGGTGCTTTGGAAGAACCCCTTAAGAAAAAGTGGGACCTTCTACTGCCATGCCTTCTCTTTGCTTATAGAGAAGTCCCTCAGGAGGGAGTAGGTTATTCTCCCTTTGAGCTTCTCTATGGCCATCCAGTCAGAGGTCCATTGGCCCTGATTAAGGAGGGGTTGGAAGGTGCTCCTCCCCTCAAGCCAGTCAGAGTGACTGACTATGTGATAGGTCTCCGGAGGAGAATGTCACACATGATGGCAGAAGCAAGTGACAACTTGAAAGCTGGTCAAGCCCTGGTCAAACATTGGCACGACCAGAAGGCTAACATGGTTGAGTTTACTCAAGACCAGCTAGTTCTAGTTATGCTCCCAACAAGGCAGAGGGCCTTGCAAGACAAATGGATGGGACCCTTCAAGGTTGTGGGAAAACTTGGAGAGGTCAACTATCTGGTGGATCTGGGCAGACCCAGGGAAGCTCCTAGAGTCTTCCACACCAACCGACTAAAAGCCTACATCTCCAGACCTGATGTAGGAGCCTTGCTCCTAGCTTCAGCTGCAGAGGAGGAAGAGAGTGAATCTCTCCCTGATCTCCTCAGAGGTGTACCTTTAGATGAAAAAGTTGAAGGAGTCAATCTCTCTTCAGACCTGACACCTGAGCAACAAGAGGAGTGCAAATCTATGTTAAATCAGTTTGCCTCCCTGTTCTCACTGTCACCAGGCTTGACCCCTTGGGGCCAGCATGAGATACTCACTGGTGACTGTCTGCCAGTCAAAAGCAGAGGATACAGAATGTCAGAACATATCAGAGCCCACATCAAAGGAGAGGTCAAGAAGATGCTTGATCTCGGGGTAATAGAACCCTCTACTAGTCCATGGTCTAGCCCAGTTGTGTTAGTACCAAAGGCAGGATCCAAAGACTTGAGATTCTGTGTGGACTATAGAGCTCTAAATGCAGTCACCAAGACTGATGCCCACCCTTTGCCCAGGACAGATGAGTTGGTGGATAAACTTGGTGCAGCCAAGTACCTCAGCACATTTGACCTGACGTCAGGCTATTGGCAAATAGCCCTGACAGACCATGCCAAGGAGAAAACTGCATTTTCAACCCCAGTTGGCTTGTACCAGTTTAAGGTCATGCCTTTTGGACTGAAAAATGCACCTGCCACATTCCAAAGGATGGTGAACCAAGTTCTGGCTGGGATGGAAGATTTCTGCATGGCATACTTGGATGACATTGCAGTCTTCAGCCACTCCTGGGAAGAACATGTGAACCACCTAGGACATGTGTTGCAGGCTCTGAAACAGGCCCATTTGACAATCAAAGCCAGTAAGTGCCAGATTGGTCAAAGTAAAGTGGTCTACCTTGGACATGAGGTAGGAGGTGGAGAAATAAGGCCTTTGCCCAGCAAGATTGAAGCTGTGCAAAATTGGACAACACCAACTACTCAAACCCAAGTGAGAGCTTTTCTAGGCCTCACTGGGTATTACAGGAATTTCATTGAGAACTATGGGACCATAGCTTCTCCACTGAATGTAATCTCCTCGCCCAAATTCCCTAAAAAGGTAAAATGGAATGAGGAGTGCAATCAGGCCTTTGAAAAACTGAAGAGAGCTCTTTGCCAGGCTCCAGTATTGAGAGCTCCTGACTACCACCAACCTTTCATTGTACAAACTGATGCTTCCAATGTAGGTATAGGTGCAGTTCTAAGCCAACTGGATGAGAAGGGTAGGGAGCACCCCATTTGCTTCATCAGTAGGAAACTGAAGGATCCTGAGACAAGGTGGGCAACTATCGAAAGAGAATGCTTTGCTATTGTGTGGGCACTGAAGAAGTTTAGGCCATACTTGTATGGTTCTACTTTTGTTATTCAGACTGACCACCAACCCTTGAGATGGTTAATGCAAATGAAAGGGGAAAATCCAAAACTATTGAGATGGTCAATCTGCCTGCAAGGGTTTGATTTCACCATTGAGCACAGGTCAGGGTGTCACCATCAAAATGCTGATGGACTCTCTAGGATGTATATCATCGACTAGAGGTATGAGGTTCATCCAGGAGTGGATTAAATCCTCCTGTCCCTTAGTCTGGGGGGGGCGAGTGTTAGGGAGAATTCTCTGTTTAGGCTGAATTTCCCTACCTAGTGAGTCCCCCAGCAGCTTTGCTGGATTTCTGGGGTTTAATTTTTTTCTCCTGCCAAGAGTGAGACTCTTTTACCCTCACTCTTGGACATGTTGAAGTGTGTTTTCTTGGTTAAACCTTGTGTTGAATGGGCTATGGGGTCTTTTACTCCATAGGGCCTCATGTATTTTTGTGATGTGGGTCACACAGCACCCTCTGTGCCGTGACCCAGGGGTGTCCTAGGGACTCCCCAACATAGACTCCATACCCTGGGACTGACTACTGTCTCCCAGGGCATGTAAAGTCACCAAAGACTTTGCTAGTCTTGAATCCTGAACAGAACCAGTACAAACCATCATATTGTGGACGTACTGGCTGGGGCAATTCGATTGCCCCAGGGTCTGTTAGTCGAGGGGGCACGTCTCCGTCCCCCCTGATCGAGTTTTGGCTGGTGGCAGTGGAAACTACTTTTTATATTCGACCGCGAATATTTCCCTATGGGATTTCCCATTGTTTTAGGCTAACACATTTAATTATTTATTTACGGTAGCCTTAAACATACCGCCGGTTTATATATTTATTTTTATAACTCCGGTTGGGACTTTTTGCCAAAACTTGATTCTAAAATGGCGTTGGTGTTCGCCTCTGTAACTCTGACCCAAAGTGGAGCCCTTTGTTCCACTTTTGGCGGGCTTCTCCACAGAAGCCCTCCAAAGTGGTGCCACTCTGTCTGGGGTACTTAGGAGGGGTGGAGGGGGATTTAGGCACCCTGGACTGAGTTACCTTGGTAACTCAAGTCGCACTCCGTCCTGATTGGCCCAAGTGGTGAGCCGCCCGGCTCACCACTTAGCATGTTTGAGTGACAGCTAGGCTGGGTGAATGGGGGTTTGCTGCATAAAAGCAGGGCTTTGGGGACTGGGACTTCAGAAGTCGCCACAGGACCAAGAATCCGACGAGGGAAGAGCTGAGCCGACCTGCTTCGACGACACCACCCGGTGGAGCCCTGCTGAACCGTCTCACCACTTTTTTCCCGACGACCGAGGAGAACTCTTAACGGAGTGGCTCCTTCCCTTGACTGGTGGGGACAACCAGTTTTCGCCTTCTTTCCGTTCTTTGAGGTATCTCGTGGTCGCCTTGCCTGTGCCAAGCACCCCGGCAACCGGAATACCACACTTTACCCCCATACCGCGAAAGTCGGTACCAACCCTTTAACCGGAGGACTCCGCGGCTGGTTTCTTCCCGGGCAGTGCAACGACCCTCTTCTTCTGCTCTTCAGCGAGAACTTCTTCTCCCCTGACCGACGTCGAGCCCTGCTGCCACTGCCTGGAACAACTGCCACCGCTGGAGGATCCTTTCCGCTTAAGGTACTGTGTTCCGCCTGGCTTCCCTTGCTACCGACTGTACGGGGTAGATTTAGTCCCCGGCTTTCGAACCTGGGAGTGCCTGGGACACTTTGGCTAAACTTTCTGAGCCACTCTAAACTCTTTTTGACTCTTTGCAAGACTTTGAATCTCTAACTAACAGTGTGATCTTGGGCACATTTTCGCTCCGGCTACTCTAAGAGTGGGCCCTGCCTAGTGACTTTTGCTCACCTGTGACTTTATTCTTCTTTAAGCCTATTGCAAGTGTTCTGGACCTTAGAGTGGTGTGTCTAACCTATTTCTGCTTTTTCTCTCCCTTTCTTGGAAACTACTAGAGTGTCATCTAACGTTAAGCACTCACCTCTGTTTTAATTAAGTGGTGTTTACCTAGAGTTGTCTAGATAGGAGAAAGGATTGAATCTACTTTCATTATAACTGTGTTGAAGTGCTTTTACTATATTTTTGCTAGAGTGTTTTTAACTTATGTGTATTTTAAATAAATAACTATATACTTTTGAAACCAAGCTCTGGTCAGTGTTTGCTTGTGCTATTGTGTTTTGGTACATATTGTGTATACTTTGCATACTGCCTAACTCTTCTTGAGGGAAGTCTGACTGCTCAGCCACAGCTACCAGGTAAATCTGGGTGGTACAGACTGCTACCAAAGGGGTTTACTGCTCTACCTGTAGTCTTAAATCTTTTGCAGTGTTCCCCAAGGGAACTGCACAGGTTTCTGCCTAACAGTCGGGGCGCACTGAGGACAGTCCACCCCAGTCGACAGTCGCACCGGGAGCAGGGGGCCCCGTCCCCCGTCGCCGCCCCGGCGACCCCCGAGAGGGGCCGGGACGGTTGCCGGAGAAGGGCGCGGCGGCGGTCAATCTCCCTCGGCCCCGCGGACACGGCGAAACTGCTGCCGGGGGGCTGTAACACTCTCCGCCGGAGCGGAGAGCCACCTGCCCCCCGGGGCCTTCCCAGCCGACCCGGAGCCGGTCGCGGTGCACCGCCACGGAGGAAATGCGCCCTGCGGGGGCCGGGTGCGCCCGGGCGGCGGTCCCGCGAGGGGATCCGCCG
>NC_090934.1:257917084-257924584 GCF_040938575.1 Ambystoma mexicanum | reverse complement strand
AAGGCGGCCACGAGATACCTCAAAGAACGGAAAGAAGGCGAAAACTGGTTGTCCCCACCAGTCAAGGGAAGGAGCCACTCCGTTAAGAGTTCTCCTCGGTCGTCGGGAAAAAGTGGTGAGACGGTTCAGCAGGGCTCCACCGGGTGGTGTCGTCGAAGCAGGTCGGCTCAGCTCTTCCCTCGTCGGATTCTTGGTCCTGTGGCGACTTCTGAAGTCCCAGTCCCCAAAGCCCTGCTTTTATGCAGCAAACCCCCATTCACCCAGCCTAGCTGTCACTCAAACATGCTAAGTGGTGAGCCGGGCGGCTCACCACTTGGGCCAATCAGGACGGAGTGCGACTTGAGTTACCAAGGTAACTCAGTCCAGGGTGCCTAAATCCCCCTCCACCCCTCCTAAGTACCCCAGACAGAGTGGCACCACTTTGGAGGGCTTCTGTGGAGAAGCCCGCCAAAAGTGGAACAAAGGGCTCCACTTTGGGTCAGAGTTACAGAGGCGAACACCAACGCCATTTTAGAATCAAGTTTTGGCAAAAAGTCCCAACCGGAGTTATAAAAATAAATATATAAACCGGCGGTATGTTTAAGGCTACCGTAAATAAATAATTAAATGTGTTAGCCTAAAACAATGGGAAATCCCATAGGGAAATATTCGCGGTCGAATATAAAAAGTAGTTTCCACTGCCACCAGCCAAAACTCGATCAGGGGGGACGGAGACGTGCCCCCTCGACTAACAGACCCTGGGGCAATCGAATTGCCCCAGCCAGTACGTCCACAATATGATGGTTTGTACTGGTTCTGTTCAGGATTCAAGACTAGCAAAGTCTTTGGTGACTTTACATGCCCTGGGAGACAGTAGTCAGTCCCAGGGTATGGAGTCTATGTTGGGGAGTCCCTAGGACACCCCTGGGTCACGGCACAGAGGGTGCTGTGTGACCCACATCACAAAAATACATGAGGCCCTATGGAGTAAAAGACCCCATAGCCCATTCAACACAAGGTTTAACCAAGAAAACACACTTCAACATGTCCAAGAGTGAGGGTAAAAGAGTCTCACTCTTGGCAGGAGAAAAAAATTAAACCCCAGAAATCCAGCAAAGCTGCTGGGGGACTCACTAGGTAGGGAAATTCAGCCTAAACAGAGAATTCTCCCTAACACTCGCCCCCCCCAGACTAAGGGACAGGAGGATTTAATCCACTCCTGGATGAACCTCATACCTCTAGTCGATGATATACATCCTAGAGAGTCCATCAGCATTTTGATGGTGACACCTTGACCTATGTTCAATGGAGAACTCAAAGGTTTTCTTTTGCAAGCTAACGGACCTACAGACCCTTTGAGGAACATCAGTCTTTTTGTTATAGGGGATCTGGTTGACCAGTCCCTCAGAAGTTGGTACAACTTCTGAACCTATGTTAGGCTTTTTCAAGGGGCCCTTATAAAGGATTCCCTTAGATCTAGAGGGGCCTCCAAGGTTCCTCACCACCTCTCTTGTGGGAGCAGGTTGGGTCTTAGGCCTCTTGGTTGGAGGGGTTGGGGTTAGGCAATGTACCTGCTTCCCCTTCCTCTTAGATCTACCCTTACCTATTTTAGGAGTTTCCCCCCTAATATTAGGATTTGAGTTGGGGTCTTCAGTAGAAGGTCCAACAGTCTGAAGGTTTTTGGCCTTAGACTTTTCTTTTCTGGTTTTCCACCAGCACTGAGAATTACCAGTTCTCTCAGGTCCAGATAGGGGCCTAGTTGGTCTATCCACCTCTTCCTCAGAAGCAGGGGGAGTCAGAGACTCTGAGACTAGGGGAACAATGTTGGAGCTTGGTTGGGGCGCCCATGTTCCTAGCATACTATCCGGAAATGTGCCTGGGTTAGAGGTCAACTTACTAACACCAGGGCTTGTAGTGGGGTTCTCAGTAGAGGGTCCCACAGGCTTAGAAGGGTCCTTCAAGGTAGCCTGTCTAGCCAATTTGGTTAAGTTCTGCTTCTCCATACTGGGAGGCCTGGGGGTATGTGACACTACTCCTAGAGTTCTTAGGTCATTCCCCAACAGGACCTTCCCAGGTACCTCAGTCTGAACACTGACAGGGATCCTCACTGTCATGTTGTTACACTGAATGAGGGCTGGTAGAATAGGAACCATTTGGGCAGGGCCTCCAGACATTTTAGTGGGACCTTTGGGTGCTTTGGCCACATCCTCAGGTTGAAAGAAGCTTTCATCCACTACTGTTCTGCTGGCCCCAGTGTCTCTCCTGGCAGGAGTATCCTGGCCATTGACAAGAACACTGTCCACATAATACACCTTAGAGTTAACAGGTAGGGAGTTATACACAACCCTATTCTGGGGACTAACCAGACCCATAGGCTCTAAGTTTACAGTTGCTTGAAGACCCAAGGGTTCTTCAGCAAAGAGTTCAAAGTGGGCACTAGCCATCTGTACTTCATCCTCAGGAGTGAAGGCTAAGGAGACTGTGCTGATCCCTGCAGGTTTACCCTTGCACTTGGGATCTCCTTTGATATGGTCAGTACCCTGACAGACATAGCATTGTCCAAATGCTCTCTGGAAGGGTGGCTTGTTCTGACCTCCTTCTGGCTTGTGGCCAGAAGGTACAGTAGCCTGACTAGGTTTCCCATGTGGCTTACCCTGGTTATTTTGTGGTTTGGGGCCCTCTTTGGGATAGGAATTATTAGAATTCTCTTTGGAGTCTTTTTTTGGCTGTTTCTCCCCATCCTTCTTCTGAGTTACCCCAGAATCCTTGTGAGTGGCCCTGTTGGCAACCCACAAGTCAGCAGCCTTAGCTAGCCTCCGGGAATCTAATTCCCTGGAATCAGCCAAGTGTTGTCTGAGCTCAGGAGAGCAGGCATCATAAATAGTCTCCAACATAAACAAATTCTTCATACCTTCATAAGTGTTCACCTTGTAACCCTTAATCCATCCCTCTAAGTTTTTCAAACATTCATTCACCCAGGTAGCCCAAGGGGTACCATCATGCTTTTTGAGGCTCCTAAACCTCTTAAGATACTGGGAAGGGGTCTTCCCAAACCTAGCTATCAAAGCTAGTTTCACACATTCATAGTCCTTCCTATCCTCCTCCCCCATCTCCATTACCACATCAGTTGCAACAGGGGGAAGCCTAGAGAACAACCAGGTGAGTAAGTCATTTCCTGTGATGTTCTGGAGCCCATGATTATATTCAAACAGAGACAACCAATCCAACACATCCAACTTAGGCTCATACATACCAACCAATTCTTTAGGCATCCGGGGTCTTTTAGGACTGGAACTTCTAGAGGAGCCAGAGAGAGAAACATTCTCAACAGATAATTTCTTCATTTCTAAGTCATACTTGAGCTCCATTTCCCTTAGCCTTAGTTCTTTGTCAGTTTGAGCATTCAGTTTCTTATACTCCAATTCTAGCTTCATTTTCTCTAGTTCAAAGTACTGAGGACTAAATGTGGGACCTGGTAAAGGTCCAGTAGGCACAGCAGGTAGAGCAGGCAGAGGCCTAGGGGGGACAGTTACAACAGCCTCACCCTCCTCTTCTGACTCTTCCTCAGAAACATCAACATTTTGTTCCATGTTAACTTCAACACTGTCATCTACAGTTGCTGGAGTGGTAGGTTCCTCTGAACCATCACCCAGACTTTGGTTAGCTAACAATCTTTCAATCAGCTCCATTTTCTTGCCCTTAGTCAGGAGATCCTTATGTTTACAGAGCACTCTTAAACAATCAGCAGTTTTGGCTGCAAGGGACTCTTGACTATAGCTTTCTATAACTGACATGTTAGAGGTTTTACTTTTTCAGTGCTAAGCTTTGTGGTTAGTTGCACTAAGGTATCTAAAGCACAATAAAATGTATACTCAATACAAATCCCACCGCTGCCACCAGTGTTAGGCAGAAACCTGTGCAGTTCCCTTGGGGAACACTGCAAAAGATTTAAGACTACAGGTAGAGCAGTAAACCCCTTTGGTAGCAGTCTGTACCACCCAGATTTACCTGGTAGCTGTGGCTGAGCAGTCAGACTTCTCTCAAGAAGAGTTAGGCAGTATGTAAAGTATACACAATATGTACCAAAACACAATAGCACAAGCAAACACTGACCAGAGCTTGGTTTCAAAAGTATATAGTTATTTATTTAAAATACACATAAGTTAAAAACACTCTAGCAAAAATATAGTAAAAGCACTTCAACACAGTTATAATGAAAGTAGATTCAATCCTTTCTCCTATCTAGACAACTCTAAGTAAACACCACTTAATTAAAACAGAGGTGAGTGCTTAACGTTAGATGACACTCTAGTAGTTTCCAAGAAAGGGAGAGAAAAAGCAGAAATGGGTTAGACACACCACTCTAAGGTCCAGAGCACTTGCAATAGGCTTAAAGAAGAATAAAGTCACAGGTGAGCAAAAGTCACTAGGCAGGGCCCACTCTTAGAGTAGCCGGAGCGAAAATGTGCCCAAGATCACACTGTTAGTTAGAGATTCAAAGTCTTGCAAAGAGTCAAAAAGAGGTTAGAGTGGCTCAGAAAGTTTAGCCAAAGTGTCCCAGGCACTCCCAGGTTCGAAAGCCGGGGACTAAATCTACCCCGTACAGTCGGTAGCAAGGGAAGCCAGGCAGAACACAGTACCTTAAGCGGAAAGGATCCTCCAGCGGTGGCAGTTGTTCCAGGCAGTGGCAGCAGGGCTCGACGTCGGTCAGGGGAGAAGAAGTTCTCGCTGAAGAGCAGAAGAAGAGGGTCGTTGCACTGCCCGGGAAGAAACCAGCCGCGGAGTCCTCCGGTTAAAGGGTTGGTACCGACTTTCGCGGTATGGGGGTAAAGTGTGGTATTCCGGTTGCCGGGGTGCTTGGCACAGGCAAGGCGGCCACGAGATACCTCAAAGAACGGAAAGAAGGCGAAAACTGGTTGTCCCCACCAGTCAAGGGAAGGAGCCACTCCGTTAAGAGTTCTCCTCGGTCGTCGGGAAAAAGTGGTGAGACGGTTCAGCAGGGCTCCACCGGGTGGTGTCGTCGAAGCAGGTCGGCTCAGCTCTTCCCTCGTCGGATTCTTGGTCCTGTGGCGACTTCTGAAGTCCCAGTCCCCAAAGCCCTGCTTTTATGCAGCAAACCCCCATTCACCCAGCCTAGCTGTCACTCAAACATGCTAAGTGGTGAGCCGGGCGGCTCACCACTTGGGCCAATCAGGACGGAGTGCGACTTGAGTTACCAAGGTAACTCAGTCCAGGGTGCCTAAATCCCCCTCCACCCCTCCTAAGTACCCCAGACAGAGTGGCACCACTTTGGAGGGCTTCTGTGGAGAAGCCCGCCAAAAGTGGAACAAAGGGCTCCACTTTGGGTCAGAGTTACAGAGGCGAACACCAACGCCATTTTAGAATCAAGTTTTGGCAAAAAGTCCCAACCGGAGTTATAAAAATAAATATATAAACCGGCGGTATGTTTAAGGCTACCGTAAATAAATAATTAAATGTGTTAGCCTAAAACAATGGGAAATCCCATAGGGAAATATTCGCGGTCGAATATAAAAAGTAGTTTCCACTGCCACCAGCCAAAACTCGATCAGGGGGGACGGAGACGTGCCCCCTCGACTAACAGACCCTGGGGCAATCGAATTGCCCCAGCCAGTACGTCCACAATATGATGGTTTGTACTGGTTCTGTTCAGGATTCAAGACTAGCAAAGTCTTTGGTGACTTTACATGCCCTGGGAGACAGTAGTCAGTCCCAGGGTATGGAGTCTATGTTGGGGAGTCCCTAGGACACCCCTGGGTCACGGCACAGAGGGTGCTGTGTGACCCACATCACAAAAATACATGAGGCCCTATGGAGTAAAAGACCCCATAGCCCATTCAACACAAGGTTTAACCAAGAAAACACACTTCAACATGTCCAAGAGTGAGGGTAAAAGAGTCTCACTCTTGGCAGGAGAAAAAAATTAAACCCCAGAAATCCAGCAAAGCTGCTGGGGGACTCACTAGGTAGGGAAATTCAGCCTAAACAGAGAATTCTCCCTAACACCCGCCTCGGAGCCGACCTTCGCGCCCTGCTGGGGGGGTGGGTGGAGGACCCGAGCGTCGGGCCCTGGGGCGGACCGGTCGGTCACGCGGGCGCCGGCGGCCCGGCCCGCTCCGCCACGCCACGCGGGGTGGGTGGGAGGGAGAGGCCGGGCCCAGGCACAACTTGGAGCGGTAGGGGGTTCGCCCGCAGCGCCGCCACCGGAGCGGCGACGCAGGGGGTCGGCACCCCGCGGAACGGGCGTTCCGAGCTGCTGGAGAAACGTGCTCGGCGGAGCAGGGGCCGCGTCGTGGCTTGCGGTAGGCACACCCGCGCTGGGGCTAGCCTTGCGCCACCCGGCCCCGTCCGCTCTGATCGGACCACTGGGGGAAGCTGCCGGGCTGATCGGCCTTCGCTCTGCTCGGAGGGGAGAGCCGCCCACCCGGGGGCGGGGGCCCTCCCCGAAGACGGGGGCATACCCTCGACGCGGTCCCGAGGCGGGTGGAAGCCAATTGCTTGAAACAACAGCCGAGGCTGGCCAAGCAGTCCAACCCTAGACGGACCAAGTGCGCCAAATCGATCGCGTGGAGTGCTCGTGGAAAGAGCGCCCCCAGCAGGCCAGTCTCTGCTGGGGCGCCGCGCGGGGCACGGCCCCCCGGCCGGCCGGGCCCGGGGAGGTGCGGTGGTTTCGCCCCGGAGCCCGGGCCGGGCAGCCAGCGGCGAAAAATACCCTGGAGGACGCGCAGACAGGTCCCTCTCCACCCTGTCTATAGTAATCCGCAGGAAGGTGACTGAGCTTTCTTGTAAAGCGCGCGCCCGGAGCGACAGAGGGGGACCTCTCGGCGAAACCGCCCGGGCTCCTTATAGACCCAACTGGAGACGGATTTCAGATTGACGCCCATCCGGACTTCCAGAGCGGCCCGGCCATCTGGTCCTTGCAGTCGTTCCTATGGCCCCACACCAGATGGCCGGCCTCGGAGAGCGGCCATCTGGTAGGGCCATGCATTCCAATGGGCCCGGACGGGAAGTGCTCTGCGGGCCCCGGGCCCGCCTGGCAAGGGACCGAGGGCCGGCAGGTGCCCAAGGGCAGGCATGGGCCAGCACCGGCAGGGCCTCCCCGAGCTCCGGCCAGGCCCCGCCTCAGAGCTTTTCTCCCGCCGCATTAGAGCTTTTCCCTGCGGGGAGGGACGGGGACCCCGCCGGGCCTGGGGACCTTTGTAGGACCCGAGGCCGGCCTTGGGCGCCTGCCTGGAGCTCTGGCCCGGGCCGCCTTAGAGCCTCCCCCGCTCCGCATTAGAGCTTCTCCCTCCGGGGAGGGACGGGGACCCCTCCGGGGCTCCCCGGGCAGGTCCGGGGTTCCGTCGACAGGCGCCCAAGGCCGGGGTGTTCGCAGCAGCCTGGGACACCGGCCCGGGCCGCCTTGGAGCCCCACTCCGCGTTAGAGCTTCTCCCTCCCGGGAGGGACGGGGAGGCCGCCGGGGCTCCCCGGGAACCGCCGCCGGGCCCGGGGGACGGGACCGA